>NW_027256888.1:77316849-77396849 GCF_029215685.1 Pituophis catenifer annectens
TTTGTTTGCCAATCTGGAAAATAACTCAGGGACCTTAATGACTGTGATATCATATGACTGAAATTGCAGTCACAAGTCAAGGACTATTGGTACAGGTCAGAGGTGGGTTTCAGCAGGTTCTGACCAGTTCTGGAGAACCGGTAGCGGAAATTTTGAGTAGTTCGGAGAACTGGTAGTAAAAATTCTGACTGGCCCCGCCCCCATCTATTCTCTGCCTCCCGAGTCCCAGCTGATCAGGAGGAAATGGGGATTTTGCAATATCCTTCCCCTGGAGTGGGGAGGGAATGTAGATTTTACAATATCCTTCCCTTGGAGTGGGGCGGGAATGGAAATTTTACAGTATTCTTCCCATGCCACGCCCACCATGCCACACCCACCACGCCATGCCACGCCCACCGAGCCACGCCCACAGAACCGGTAGTAAAAAATTTTGAAACCCACCACTGGTACAGATAGTCCTCAGCTTACAACAGTCCACTTAGTGACTGTTTGAAATTACGCCGACACTGAAAAAAAAGGGACAACTGTTTTTCACACAATCATTGCAGCATCCCTGTGGTCACGTGATCAAAATTGGCTCATATTTTTGAGGGTTGCAGTGTCCATCTTTTGTGACCTTCTGACAAGCAAAGTCAATGGGGAAGCCAAATTCACTTAACAACCGTGTTACTAAGTTAACAACTCCAGGAATTTACTTAACAGCTGTGGCCAGAAAGGTTCGTAAAATGGGGGCAAAACTCACAGAACAAATGTCTCACTTAGCAACTTCGGGCAGTGGTGGGATTCAAAGAATTTAACAACTGGTTCTCTGCCCTAATGACAGGGTGGGTGGGGGTGGCCAGAGTGGGCGTGGCCAGGGGGTGTGACAGGCAGGACTCGGCTTCCTGCCGCCCCCATGGGAGCAAAAATGGGCTGCGGGGGGGGGGGCTGCACCACCCCCGTGCCCCATTTTGGGCTAGGAGGCCTCCCTGCAGCCTCTTGGGGGGGGGCACACCACACACCACACCCCATTTTGGACCTAGGAGGCCTCCCTGCACTTACCTGGGAGCCAAAATGGGGTGCGTGGGAACTCCTGGAAGGGGCGGGGCGGGGCCAGCTAGCAATTTAACTACCAGTTGGCCCGAACCAGCCCGAACCAACCCAAACCGGCTGAATCCCATCACTGACTTCGGGGCTCAATTGTGGTCGTAGGTCGAAGACTACCTATATAATCCCTGTGCTGCCCACCCACTCTTCTGCAGCTGCCAGAGTATGATTTTGTTTTGAAAGTTTGCTTTCAGGTCTTTTAAAAAAAATGAAATCTGGCCCTTATAAAAGCAAAGCACCAGCCTGCTCTCCAAATTGTCAGTACGTTCAATGGTTTTAAACTTACGCGTAGGATATTCTGCTACTCAGGGAAAATATTACGGTCAGGGCCGGATTTAGATGAAAAGAGGCCCTAGGCTATTCCACTTATGAGGCCCTTTCACCTATAGTGAAAGTGTAATTTTAATTTTGCTAACAATTTGAATGTAGGCCCCTCTTGATCTTGAGGCCCTAGGCTGAAGCCTAGTTAGCCTATAGGAAAATCCGGCCCTGATTACGGTTCACGTAATCTCTTCAAAATGAAGCTTTGCTATAAATGATTAGCCTTCTGATATAATGTTGTTCGCGGGCATAACATTAGAAATAATTTACACCTCCTGGGGAAAAAAAAAAGGCTTGTTGTTTTTAAAGGTCAATTTAAATTACAGTCTTCCTCCTCCATTCCATATTCCCGCCTGGCATCGTCTGACCCCTCTCGATAAATTTCAACGAACAAGAGATAATTAGGACCATGCTTTCAGTTCCTATCATACCATTATGATTATTTTATGGTTAACCACTCAGTTCATCTACCCACTGTGTATTTTCTCTCTGTGCGTTTAGCCGAGGCTGCTGTGTACTCCTTTTAAAAAAAAAAAAAAAATCTTACAAGAATGATCTCACCTTATATAAAATTATTTTAAAAAATCAGCACGTCGCTTATTCAAAGAATTACCAGGCCATGTTAAAAAGTATTTGCAGCACTGTTTTCACGCTCTGTAATCAAAGGAAGGTGACCCTGGTTTTAAGTATGCTGGCCCAACAAAAGAACAGACATGGAAATTGTTAAGGATATTGTGGTTGTGTTACCAACCAGCAGAATAAATGCACAAGGAAACGTTGCTGAGAGCGATGAATAAGAGATATGCAAACTGGTTTATCAAAAGTTTACTTTAGAGTGAAAAAACAATCTCATAGTCTTTAAATCAATCCAAGTCTTTGCCAGTTAAATCAGTCCAGTCGTTACAGAAACTCTTCCACACAAACAGTAGTTGGTTAGAATAACAAACTCATTCTGGTAACAAACCACGATGGTAGCAGATCCATCCAACCGATGATAGCACAATGGTTGCAACTCCACACACTATGGTAGCATATCATTAACTGAATACGTTACAGTACCTTTCTTAAATACGTTTACAACTAGTGATTATCTAATTACAGCATGACTCAGCATTACAATGAATCAGCAGTAAAACTTTAAAGTCACACAATACATATTCATATTAAAGTTACAGAACACATATATTGCCTGGACAACTTGTTAGGCTCAAACCATATCCTAACAGAAATAATTAAAAACACAGACAGAAATCCCTGCTAGAAGTCACAGAGAGGTCCAGGCAGGATAAAAAGCAAATACAAATTTAAATAAAGTAATCCAAAGGATATGAAGTTCCTATAAAATAACCAACCCCGTTTATTCAATTAATAAATCCCTGCCTGCAAATACTAAAGATTCTCACACACATATTTCTACAGGCTTCCTTCCGTTCTTCCAGTGCAAGGAAAAGAATGAAGATGGTTAGATAGAGGGAAGAGAAAATGAATACTGAAGGGAAAGGAAGGGAAGGGAGGGGAGGGGAAGGAAGGAGAGGGAGGGGAGGGGAAGGAAGGGGAAGAGACAAGAAAGGGGAAGGGAAGGCAAGGAAAGGAAAGGAAAGGAGGAAGGAAAATGAAAGGAGAGGAAAGGAAAAAGGAAAGGAAAAAGGAAAGGAAAGGAAAAAGGAAAGGAAAAAGGAAAGGAAAGGGAAAGGAAAGGAAAGGAAAGGAAAGGAAAAAAAATGAATGGAAAAGGGAAAGGAAAGAGAAAAGGAAAGACGAAAGGAAAGGAAAAAGGAAACGAAAGGTGGAAGAAAAATGAAAGGAAAGGAAAGGAAAAAGGAAGGAAAGGAGAGAGGAAAGGACAACGGAAGAGAGAGGAAAAAGGAGTGGGAAATGGAAAGGAAAGAGAAAAAGAAAAGGAAAGGAAAAAGGAAAGGAAAGGAGGAAGGAAAAGGAAAGGAAAGGAAAGGAAAGGAAAGGAAAGGAAAGGAAAGGAAAGGAAAGGAAAAACTATTGAGGTTTGTATGTGTGTACCTGAACTAGTCACTGCAGTTTTCTTGGCAAGATTTTGGAAGCGATTTGTCATTGTTTCCTCCCGAGGGCTGAGAGGGAGTGACTGGCCCAAGGTCACCCAGTTAGCTTTGTGCCTAAGGTGAGACTAGAACTCAGGGCCTCCCAGTTTCTAGCCTGCTGCCTTAAGCACCCCACCAAACTTCCTGTCTATGAAGTTATGAGAAAGGATTAAAGTCGTTAGACAAACAGCTCCCTCAAGACAAGCAGCTAAACCTCAAGCAAGTCTTCAGAAGCATTCAATTCCTCCACCACCCCCAGTGCTGTTTGCAACATTTGCTCTTCCTTTATTTTTAACCACTTCTTTTATTCTTAGCAGCAAAGTAGATGTCTGATCTCTCTCAATTTACCAATAACTCTTGGATGAGGAAAAAGCATCTTTCTGGGCAGTAAACATGGTGTAGGTCTGCAGATGACCATATGATGTGCATATGAAGAGCCTTGATAGTACAGTGGTTTAGTGCATCCTGTTATTAACACAGCTGCCTACAATTACTGCTGGTTCGAATCTCTCCAAGGCTCAAGGTTGACTCAGCCTTCCATCCTTTCTAAGGTAGGTAAATTGAGGACCCAGTTTGTGGGGGCAATAAGCTGACTTTGTATAAATATACAAAAGAATGAAGGCTATTGCTTAATGCATTGTAAGCCGCCCTGAGTCTCCGGAGAAGGGCGGCATATAAATCAAATTAAAATAAAAAATAAAAATAAAATGTGCAGATATGTATCTTGCAAATTATGGATCACACCAGTATGGACAGTATGTTACATACTGTAAAAACAATTCGGCGCTTGCATGCGCCGTCCAGTGAAGTGGTAGGTTAAGATCGTCAGCAGATGGATGCATTTAGTACTGTATTTTCCCCAAAATAAGACCTAACCGGAAAATAATGCGTCTTTTGGAGCAAAAATTAATATAAGACCCGGTCTTATTTTTGGGGGAAACACAGTATTCTCCAAAGCACCTCAAGGGGGGGGGGGTCAAGAAGCAATGGATGGAAACGAATCAACCAACTTAGAACTAAGGAGAATTTTCCCGACAGTTTGAGCAATTCATCGGTGGAACAGCTTGCCTCCAGAAATTGTGGGTGCTCCAACACTGGAAGTTTTTAAGAAGATGTTGGATAACCATTTGTCTGAAATGGTGAAAGGTTTCTTGTCTAAGCAGGTGTTTGGACTAGAAGACCTCCAAGGTCCCTTCCAACTCAATTCATCTCATCATCTCATCATCTCATCATCTCATCATCTCATCTCCCATCTCCCATCTCCCATCTCCCATCTCCCATCTCCCATCTCCCATCTCCCATTTCCCTTCCCTTCCCTTCCCTTCCCTTCCCTTCCCTTCCCTTCCCTTCCCTTCCCTTCCCTTCCCTTCCCTTCCCTTCCCTTCCCTTCTCTTCTCTTCTCTTCTCCTCTCTTCTCCTCTCTTCTCCTCTCCTCTCCTCTCCTCTCTTCTACCTTACCCTACCCTACCCTACCCTACCCTACCCTACCCTACCCTACCCTATCCTACCCAGGGTTTCCTGCCTGAGCAGCGGGGTTGGACTAGATGACCTCTGAAGTCCCTTCTAACCCTGTTAGTCTGTATTCTGTACTCTCAACCATCTCTCTCATTGGCTCTTACGAACAGCAGTGATAACAGAATCAGCAGTGATAACAGTAATAACATAAGGAACAAGTATTTATTCTATTTAAAACATAAATCTAAGACACGTTTGAAAGGTCAAAAGCACGTTAAGGTTATATTTAAGTCTCTGTTGAAGACATGGCATAAGAAATCATACTGCTGTCTTCAAACAAGAAATCAATTATCTGTTCTGCCCCAGCTACGGATCCCAAAGAACACAGCACACACAAACTCTGAACAAAACTTAGTTTACTCAAATAACGCAGTTTTAGCAAATGCCGGCTGTTAATAAGCATTCTTAACAGCCTGCCAGAATTCCACAGATAAGATAGTCAGAGTCTTACTGGAGTTGGCAGAAATCCCAGAAGCAAGACATCCCAACACGATGATTAGCGAACTAAAGTTGTTTCCTGCAGCTTGTTGCAAGCTGCGTTCTTTCTTAAATAGGCTAAGGGAGTGGCCAATTAGCCCCAAGCCTTACTCTCGAGGAGACCTCCTCCTGAGGAACCACTCCTGCCTTTTGGCAGCTCTGCGCGCCCGTGCATCGAGAAGAGGCTCCTCCTCTTCACCCTCTTCACTTATGGGAGCCTCTGGAGGTTCTGAAGGCCCTGACTGAATCCCTGCCTCTGGCACCACATCTTCTTCAGCCTCCTCACTGTCCGACTTGAGCGCCAGCGGCACAGGCTGCTAGCACAGCACCACACCAGCCTCCTCACTGTCGGAATCAGCTACAATCTGCACAGGCCGCTGGTGGGCCACAACATTATCATTGATTGAGTATGCTTCAGGGAAAACTGTTTTTCTTTGGAATCAAGCGAAACCCAATATTTTTCACAGTTCAGGGACCCAAAGCAAACTCACAACAAAAATGTTTGATGCCCATCAACACCCTAAAGAACCATAGAACATAGAATCATAGCATGGAAGGGACCTTAGAGGTCTTCTAGTCCAACTCCTTGCTCAGTACAGGAGACCTTATAATACAGGTAGTCCTCAACTTACAATAATTCATTTAGGGACCAGTCGAAGTTACAACGGCACTGAAAAAAGTGACTTATGACCGTTTTTCACACCTACGACTGTTGTAGCAACCCCCCCCCTTTGTTCTGCCCCAGCTACGGACCCCAAAGAACGCAGCACACACAAACTCTATACAAAGCTTATTTTACTCAAATAACTTAGTATTTATCAACCAAAGGCTGTTAATGAACTGTCTTAACAGCCTACCAGAATTCTAAGGTAAGGTAATCACAGTCTTACTAGAGTTGGCAGAAAGCCCAGAAGCAATTTTGCAGAGAATCCAGACACGAAGGAGAGTGAACTAAAGTTGTTTCCTGCAAAATGCATCAGTCGTCGTCCTTCCTTAAATAGGTTAGGGGAGTGGCCAATTAGCCCCAAACCTTACTCTCGAGGAGACCTCCTCCTGAGGAGCCACGCCTGCCTTTTAACAGCTCTGCGTGCTCGTGCATCGAGAAGAGGCTCCTCCTCTTCGTCCTCTTCACTTAAAGGAGCTTCTGGAGGTTCTGAAGGCCCTGGCTGAATCCCTGCTTCTGGCACCACATCTTCTCCAGCCTCCTCGCTGTCCGACTCGAGCACCAGCTGCACAGGCTGCTGGCACAGCACCACACCAGCCTCCTCACTATCGGAATCAGCTACAATCTGCACAGGCTGCTGACGGGCCACAACACCCTTGGTCACTTGATCACAATTCAGATGCTTGGCGATGGACTCATATTTATGATGGTTGCAGTTTGTCAGGGTCATGTGCGACTTTCTGACAAGTCAAGCCAATGGGGAAGTCACATTCAGTTAACAACCGTGTTACTAACTTAACAACTGCAATGATTCACTTAACAACTGTGGCAAGAAAGGTCGTAACATGGAGCAAAACTCACTTAACAAATGTTTTGCTTAAGAGAAATGTTGGCCTCAATTGAGGTCATAAGTCGAGGACTACTGTACAACATAGAATCATAGCGCCAGAAGGGAGCTTAGAGGTCTTCTAGTCCAACTCCCTGCACAATGCAGGAAACCTTATATGGGGAGTCCTCGACATATGACCACAATCAAGTCCCAAATTTCTGTTCCTAAGAAAGACATTTGCTAAGTGAATTTCTCCTCATTTTACCACCTTTGCTACCACAGTTGTTAAGTGAACCATTGCAGCTGTTAAGTTAGCAACACAGGGGTTACGGGAATCTGGCTTCCCTATGGACTTTGCTTATCAGAAGGTGATCATGTGACCCTGGGATATTGCAACCGTCATAAATATGAACCCATTGCCAAGCATCTGAATTTTGATCATGTGACCCTGTGGGATGCTGCAATGGCCGTAAGTGTGAGAAACAGTTATAAGTCCTGTCAACTCGCAAAGCATCCCTGGCCTGCTCTCAAGTTGCCATAGGCAAGGGGAATGGGAAACCGATGTAGCAGTACGGCAACCAAAGACAGGAGCACATTCCAGACATATCTTTCTAAAGGCTGTCTCCCAGGGTTACCCACAGCGGCGGAAGGGGAGTGATCTCTTCAACTCTCGATTGTGATTGATGACACAACCTGGGGGCACGAGGCTCATGCTTTAATTAGGGCATCTGTCGGAAACCTAACAAGTCCCTTTTTTCAGTTCCGTTGTAACTTTGAACGGTCACTGAACGAACTGTTGTAAGTCAAAAACTACCTGTACCTTCCCAGTCAAATGGTTGTCTACTCTATTTTTGAAAACCTCCATCGATCGAGCATCCAGAACTCGGGGAGGTAAACTATTCCACTGATTCATGGCTCTCACCGTCAGGAAATTTCTCTTTACTTCTAGGTTGCAACTCTCTTTAACAAGGGACTTGTTGTCCAAAACAAATTATTACAAAACAGGCAAGTTTTTGCAATTCATCTCAAGACAAATATTTTGGATGACAAAGATAGTCAACAAGGACTATTGATGGCCGACTTTGCTATTCTTTTTCTTCTTCTTCAGAGATTGAACAAAATTATTTTGACATTTATTTGCGTTTCAAGCATCTCTCTGAAATGATAATTTGCACAATCCATCCACAGAGCACGCAAGACTTCTAATATGTGCAATTGCTTTTCATGCTGAGTTAAATCGAAACCTTTACGTAAACAAGTGAAAATCTGCCAAAATATTTATAGGGCAATAACCGAGTGATCAATCCCAAGCGACGTTTTGAGGAGGCTGCCCTCAAAACCTCAGGAGAAATTAATAAAGGTTTCGGACCATTGGAAGTAAGCCATAGACCTGTGATGATCCAGAAATTTATTATTATTAAGTCAGGCTGAACAAAGGACGGACTTCAGGAGAAATCAAATAAAGAAGTCAGAAAAAAGTAAAAGCTCATTTATAAGGTTGATCGGGTTTGAACATGTCTTGAATCACGTACCAAAAGTGGGGGGAGTGGGGGGGTCACGTGTGCATGTGTGGGGCAGGGGCACATTGAATTATGGGTGTGGCCACACGCACGCGTGACCCCCCCCATGGTCCACCCGCTTTTGGCACGCAATGGCAAAAAGGTTAGCCATCCCTGACCTATGGCATACGTGCCAGAGGTGGCATGCAGACCCCTCTCTGCTGCCATGGGTGCCGTCCCTCCCCCCAGGTCAGATCTCCGTGGCATTTCTTTCGTGAGCTTCTGTTTCCCTGCAAACGATGAAACAGAAGCTCACGAAAGAAAAAGATCTTACCTCTTGCCATGCTGCCCGTGTTGGGATGCCCCGCCTCCCACCGGCCAGCTTGCCTTCGGGTCTCTGCTGCGCATGGGCACATTCATGCATGTCTGTGCATGCACACATATGCACCCTTCAGTTTGGGCACCGGTGTTCTACCCCAGCTACGGACCCCAAAGAACGCAGCACACACAAAGTCTGTAAAAAACTTAATTTACTAAAACAACTCAGTCTTTTTCAAACAAAGGCTATTAATAAACTTTCTTAACAGCCTACAAGAAACCAAAGATAAAGTAATCCACAATCTTACTATGGTTGGCAGAAAGCCCAGAAGCAATTTCGAGAGAATCCAGACGCGAAGGAGAGTGAACTAAAGTTGTTCCCTACAAATTGCTTCAGTCGGCGTTCCTCCTTAAATAGGCTAAGGGAGTGGCCAATTAGCCCCAAGTCTTACTCTCGAGGAGACCTCCTCCTGAGGAGCCACTCCTGTCTTTTGGTAGCTCTGCGCGCCCGTGCATCGAGAAGAGGCTCCTTCTCTTCGTCCTCTTCAGTTAAGGGAGCTTCTGGAGGTTCTGAAGGCCCTGGCTGAATCCCCGCCTCTGGCACCACGTCTTCTCCAGCCTCCTCACTGTCTGACTCGAGTGCCAGCTGCACAGGATGGTGGCGCAGCACCACACCAGCCTCCTCGCTGTCAGAATCAGCTACAATCTGCACAGGCCGCTGACGGGCCACAACACTCAGTGTCTAAAAGGTTTGCCATCACTGTCCTACATCATTTCAGACAGGTGGCTGTCCAGTCTCTTTTAAAAAACCTCCAAGTGACGAAGCAGCCCAAACTTCCGAAGGCAAGCTAGTCCACTGGTTCAGTGGTCTCGCTATGAGTGATCCCCTTTGGCGAACCTCTGACAAGCAAAGCCAAAAGGGAAGCCGGATTCACTTTACAAATGTCTTACAAACGGCAGTGATTCGCTTAACAACTGTGGCAAGAAAAGTCATAACGTGGGATGAAACTCACTTTACAGATGTCTCACTTAGCAACAGAAATTTGGTCATACATCAAGGATTACCTGTATATATTTTTCCTTTTTGAATTGTAAAGCTGCACCCAGGGTCATTGAGTGAGATGGGTGGCTATAAGAAATTGAATAAATAAGCAAATAATTAAACTCTCCACGTTGCCAGAGAAATAAAGACGGTCCCAGATGATTTCTCGGCTCAAAGAAATAGATTGTGATGACTCAAGGCACGGCACAGAGATAACACAAACAGCTGTCAGTTCAAACCGTCCCCTTATTGCTCCAAAGCTCCCCAAACGCTCCTAGATTCAGTCAATTAATCCAGAACACCAACAAGGAATGCAAGGACTCTTGGCAAGTTAAAATGTTGGCACACAACACTTCAGGAACTCAGCGTTTGTTCCCAACAAATGCCTGCTGAAGCTGGGCAGGGCATTCTCCTCGTGCGTGGCCTGTTCCGTCTGTACTGATTACACCTTCTCTGCCCTTGCATCAGGAGGGGGTCTCCTCCCTGCCTGCAAGCCTTACTAATTCCGAACAGCCTTGCCTGGATGGACTCTGCCCTTCCCCAGTTTCCTCCAAGGCCAACAGAGCTCCCTTCTCACTAGCTGTCAATTCTTGTTCCAGCTCAACTTGCCTGACAGATTCAGACTCCCAGGGGGGCATGAGAGAGATTTTATTACTTGAGTGCTACAACTTAAGCCTTTAAAAGAGTGAATTAGGGAAAGTATCAGAGTTGAGGATATTATAGTGCTTTCAGCCATAAATCATCACAGGATAATGTGTGGCACAGCTTGAGTGTTTTACGAAACCCGCCTTGGAGGGGTATCTCCCCGTCTAATGCAATCAACATTGCAAAGGAAAAAAATTAAATAAAAATAAAAATACAAAGTCTTCGCTTTGACTCATGGATACTCACACACCGCTGATAAGGAGGGGGAGGATACTGGCCAGTGGATAATGGCTGGCTTTGAAAAACTTCTTCCTTTCCTCTTCTCCCCTTCCCTTCCCTCCTCTCCCTTCCTCTCCTCTCTCCTTCCTTCCTTCCTTCCTTCCTTCCTTCCTTCCTTCCTTCCTTCCTTCCTTCCTTCCTTCCTTCCCTCCCTCCCTCCCTCCCTCCCTCCATCCTTCCTTCCTCCCTTCCCCTTCCCCTTCCCCTTCCCCTTCCCTTCTATCTTTTTACTACTGTACTTAAAATCTTTAATAAAAACATAAAAAGAATTGCAAGGCAGATTTCAGTATATATTAATAGTTCTACTTTGGATCTATTTTTGCTTCAACTTCCTCTTGCATTTCTTCACGGATACCTATCATTTTTCTCATTGATAAAATCCTCCAGGTCAAGTCATATTTGCGATCGTGTTTCCTGCAAATATTTGAGGGATCTTACCTCAAGAAAATATTGTACCTTCTTTAATACTATTATTAAAAAGTATATAAGGAAGGCTGAGCGCCAAAGAATGGAGGCCTTTGAACTCTGGTGCTGGAGAAGACTCCTGCGAGTCCCTTGGACTGCAAGGCGATCCAACCGGTCAGTCCTAGAGGAGATCAACCCTGACTGCTCTTTAGAAGGCCAGATCCTGAAGAGGAAACTCAAATACTTTGGCCACCTAATGAGAAGGAAGGACTCACTGGAGAAGAGCCTAATGCTGGGAACGATTGAGGGCAAAAGAAGAAGGGGACGGCAGGGAACGAGGTGGCTGGATGAAGTCACTGAAGCAGTAGGAGTGAGCTTAAATGGACTCCGGAGGATGCTAGAGGACAGGAAGGCCTGGAGGAACATTGTCCATGGGGTTGCGATGGGTCGGACACGACTTCGCAACTCACAACAACAAAAGGGTATATGAAAAGCACTAGCAAGCTTTCTCCTTGCTTCTAAAGCATATCTAGAAAAGTTTACAGCATACCACATTAGACATCTGAATCATCTTTCCAAAGCCAGCTGAAGCGGTGGAACTTTTAATCCAATATTAGATGACAAATGAAATGGTCCAAAGGCAGAACAAATCAAAACAAGTCATTTAAATCTCGTTATGCTTTGCAACAAGATCGGCGGAATTTGAAAACAATCGCTCGCACGTACCTCGTGTCAGACTGATGCACGATGAAAGAAATTTAACAAATGCGTCCAAGGAATCTTTTGCGGTAATATATTTCTTTAACCGATGATCTGTTAATGCATCAACGAAGCCTCCACGTACAGTAACTGCATTTAAAAAAACAAAAAAGGGAATAAGACCATAGTATAAGTTATCTTGTTTATTTGCCCAGCAGAAGGCTGTGCTTCAGTGGTGGGTTCCACCCGGTTCGGTCCGGTTCGGCTGAACCGGTAGCGGTGATAATATGACGTCACCGAACCGGTTCTCCCCCCTCCCACCCACGTTATTCTTACCTTTTATTTGGCCCCACCCCCAGTCTATTGCTGCCTCCTGAGTCCCAGCTGAAGACTAGAGGGAAAAAAACTGTTTAAACTCTTGCCGCGGGGCTTCAAAGGGCCGCCCTACAGCTGATCAGTGTTAAAAGCAAACAAATGAGTCGGGTCGTAAGTGCGAGGACTGGTCGTAAGTGCGAGGACCTTCCAGAAATGACTGTGCCCAGCTAGCCACGCCCACCTAACCACATGACCTCCAAGCCACACCCACAACATAAGCCACACCCACAGAACCGGTAGTAAAAAATTTAGAACCCACCCCTGTTGTGCTTGTGTTTAGACCGAAGACTTTGTTCACAAAATGTCATTTCTTTTCTGTTATTGGCTCTATAAAATAGCCTACATTCATATAATGGCTATTTCATTTTTTAAATAATGGGTAGACGGGAGTGGGTGAGGGCGGGGACATACCCATTATGGTGGGTCAGAAGAGGAAATTTAATCTTTCTTCTTTTTGCCTAGCTCCATTCACTCTACCACCCTTTATTTTTCCAACATCCCTAAACTGGTTGCACTAATGAGCAAATATATGCTATTGGTGTACTTATATATGTAATTACTTTGGGGATTATGTGGCAGCTTGGCATTGGGGGTATCTATGAGCCAGTGTTGAAATCCAATTTTTTTTTACTACCGGTTCTGTGGGCGTGGCTTGGTGGGCGTGGGGTGACTTGGTGGGCGTGGCTTGGTGGGCATAGCAGGGGAAGGATACTGCAAAATCTCCATTCCCACCCTACTCTAGGGGAAAGATATTGCAAAATCTCCATTCCCACCCCACTCCAGGGGAAGGATACTGCAAAATTCCCATTCCCACCCCACTCTGGGGCTAGCCAGAGGTAGTATTTGCCGGTTCTCCGAACTACTCAAAATTTCTGCTACCGGTTCTCCAGAACCTGTCAAAACCTGCTGGATTACACCCCTGCAATGAGTCCTAGTGGACAATCACTTAAATATGAGCCAGCCATGTGCTGCAGCTGCCAAAAAAGCCAACACAGTTCTAGGCTGCATAAACAGAGAATAGAATCAAGATCACGTGAAGGGTTAATACCACTTTATAAGGCCTTGGTATTATACACTTAGGGATGTGGTGGCTCAGTGGCTAAGATGCTGAACTTGTCGATCAGAAGGTCGGCAGTTCAGCGGTTCGAATCCCTAATGCCGCGTAATGGAGTGAGCCCCCGTTGCTTGTCCCAGCTTCTGCCAACCTAGCAGTTCGAAAGCACATAAAAAATGCAAGTAGAAAAATAGGGACCACCTTTGGTGAGAAGTTTCCATGTGCCTTTGGTGTTTAATCATGGCGGCCACACGACCACGGAGACATCTTCAGACAGCGCTGGCTTAAAAATGGAGATGAGCACTGCCCCCTAGAGTCGGGAACAACTAGCACGCATATGCGGGGGAACTTTTACCTTATACATTTGTAATACTGCATCCAGTTTTGGTCACCACGATGTAAAAAAGATATTGAGATTCTAGAAAGAGTTCAGGGAAGAGCAACAAAGATGATTAGGGGACTGGAGGCTAAAGTTGACTCAGCCTTCCATCCTTCCGAGGTAGGTAAAATGAGGACCCGGATTGTGGGGGCAATAAGATGACTTTGTATAAAAAAGAACAGCGCTTAGGGGGAGCCCGAAAGCCCTACTTAGCAGGTATATACAAAAGTATGAAGGGTATTGCTTAATGCATTGTAAGCCGTCCTGAATCTCTGGAGAAGGGCGGCATATAAATCGAACCAATAAATAAATAAAACCATTGGTGGGATTCAGCTACTTCGCACCTATTCGGGAGAACCGGTTGTTAACTTTCTAAGCAGTTCTGAGAACTGGTTGTTGGAGAAATCTTATTTTGTTTTTTTCCACTTTACAGGGCTAATCCTGTAAGGAAGGCAAGAAGGAAACATTCTGGTGTTGTTTCTAGCCTAATCTTTATTGCCCTGCTTACAGAAACTGCCTCTCTGGTTAAGCCTTATTACATTGTAACAGCTAACGTGAAGCACCCACCAACCTGAGTGACATTGAGTTGGTCACGCCCACACAGTCACATGACCACCGAGCCACGCCCATCCAGCTGTTCATTCGGGCAGAGAACCAGCTGTTAACTGATTTGAATCCCTCCATTGAATAAAACATATGAAGAACGGTTGCAGGAATTGGGTATGTCTAGTTTAATGAAAAGAAGGACTAAGGGTGACATGATAGCTGTCTTCCAATATCTCAGGGGATGCCACAAAGAAGAGGGAGTCAATCTAGGGCTGCCACAAAGGTCACCACAATGTAAAAAAGGCGCTGAGACTCTAGAAAGAGTGCGGAGAAGAGCAACAAAGATGATTAGGGGGCTAAAACATATGAAGAACAGTTGCAGGAATTGAATATGCCTAGTTTAATGAAAAGAAGTTGTGTTAGTTATGTTTCAATATCTAAGGGGCAGTTACAAAGAAGAGGGGGTCAACCTATTCTCCAAAGCACCCAAAGGCAGAACAAGAAGCAAAGGATGGAAATTAATCAAGGAGAGAACCAGCCTAGAAATAAAGTGGAATTTCCTGACATTGAGAACAATTCATCAGCAGAAGGACTTGCCTCCAGAAGTTGTGGATGCTCCATCACTGGAGGTTTTCAAGAAGAGATTGGATAACTATTTGTCTGGAATGGCGTAGGGTTTCCTGCTTGAACATGTTCTGTCCCCGTCCCACACACCCACACCCACGGACGGCCCGGAGTTAATAAGCCACACGACAAAATCTTTGAAGATAAAGCTGGCAGCAACCCAGTGGCTAGCTGCCAATTCAGACTTTACTCACACAAAACAAAGATTAGATTGCAAGCATTCTGATAAATCAGGCAGAGTTTCAACAATACAAGGATTAGTCCAAATGCAGTCCGACAAGGCAGGCAGAAGTCCAGTAACGCAGAGATCATGGATTACTTCTAGTTTTTGCTCGTCACAAACTGAACTGGCCACCACACCCACATTTATATCCTGTGGGATGTGGTCCAGTGACTCAGCTAATCTCTGGCACGCCTTCCCCTCTGCTGCGCCCGCTTCTCCCTGTGCCGCTGCCGAGGATCCAGCCAGCACTTATCTGCTTTGTCGCTGTCCACCTGTGGCTGCGGGGACGTGCTTGGCTCTGGGCCTATCTGTTGGCCTTCGGTGTCCTCCGGAGGCATTGCCAGAGAGGAGGGTCCTGGAGAGGGAGGCCTTGCCAACTCCTCTCCCTCACTCTCAGAGTCTGCATTGTCGATAGCCCAGGCTCAGGCAACGGAGCCACAACAGAACAAAGGGTTGGAGTAGAAGACCTTCAAGGTCCTTTTGAACTCAGTTATTCTGTAATTTTGCAACCCCAACTTCTCTTTGTAGGGCAATAATAGTTTTATCATATATTATCTTTTTAGCAATTTGTTCCATTAAAGATATTTCCAAGCATTTTGTGATACTACCTTTTCTTCGGGGGATATACACTAAGGTAGAAAAATTGGGCAGATCACATTCAATTTTAATTTTGTAGGCGTCTTGGGTACCAAGCCTTCATTTTTCAAGATCAAAATACATTGCTTTAATACAATTGCTTCCACACTGATTCACTGTAATTTAAAAGGAATTATGAAGTAGCTCAGAAAGCTTTCCTCTTAGTGGGGAATTCCAGGATCCGCATCATACACAGACATAGGCAACTGATTCCTTAAAGAATATGTCAGATGTAAATGCCTTATTCTCTAATGTGTAAATAATGTATATATGGAACATCAGGGGTTAACTTATTCTTTGGACTTTAATGTATTCATAATTTACCACTCCCATTCCTGGCTCCACCCCTTGTATATATAAGGAGCCATCCTCCCCATTTTCCTTGCTTCTATCTTGAATATTCAGCGAATATAGAATGCCTATTATGATTAAAGAGAGATATATTTAAATCTTTAATTTCTATTATCTTTATTGAGTCTGATCCTGAAAATATTGCAACAAGCTGGTAGCAGAGGATGGTTAATTGACTCAATAAGTAATTAAAAATGTCCAAGAAAGATAGGCCCAACACCAGGGCCTACAGCAAAGAAATAGAAACTGATCAAGAGATGATCAACGAATCCACTAATGCGATTTCGAGAGAATCCGAAGAATACACCACTGAAGAAGAAGAACTGATGAGTGAAAACAACGACCAGGAAAAAATTGAGATAGAAAATAACGAACTCAGGTCAGAGATATTAAAGATACTAAAAAGCCAAAAGAATGATGAAAGCCTCATCGCGGACCTCCAGGAGATGCTGAGGAACAGCGGAGCAGCGAGAGAGAAAAACGTCATTAAAGAAAAACCCAAAGATCAAAAAACTGTGAGTGAAATGACTACTGAGAAAATAGTTGTAAAAAAGAAAAGATGTGACCTCGCGCGAAATTTTGAACGGCAGCCATCTTGGTTTCAACGAACTTCAAAAGAGAGTGAAGCAGAGCCAATCAAAACGCTCAGTTCAAAATTTCTGGCGCGAAAAACGCTATCAGACGAAGAAAGTGAAAAAGAAGTCTCAAACTCTTCAGATGAACCAAAATCAGAAAGTGAAGACGATTTAACAAAGTCTCAAGTAAAGTCAGCAATGAAAACGCTTTTTGCTGCTTTTGGGCCAAGATTGAAAATCTCCAAGACATCGACGAAGAAGCAAGAAATCAAACCGACAACTCAAGATCTGCACACTCCCATCCTGACTTCGAAAACGACGACACCCGAGCCCAGAAAGCCATGCCGATTCCATCCTACACCGCAGACAGAATCGAGTGCCAGCGCACACAAGAGAAAGAGAAGAACCGTCGCCATCACCAAAGCCCCAAAAACCGAGCCAGAGACCGACTCATCTGAAGAGGAGCGGATCGAGAGAGCTGAAATGGAGAGAACCTTCCACAACGGCGCCAAAGAAGAAATGAGCAACGCGCATGTGCAAAACTACGTAGACGGCCCCGAAAGACTTGAACTGGCCAGAGAACCGCGCAGACTCGTTACAAGCATCCCAATGCCGTTCTGTAATTTCCTGCACTTGAGAGACCACGGACTGCCTCAGGTTGTAAGTAATGGACAAAATAATGTGGGGAACTTACCCAGTGACTTCCCAAAACTTAGAATTGATGGCATTAATTTACAAGAGTGGTACCAACAGCTTCAGGTTATTTTCATGAAAGAAAATTTACTATTCTTTATAACTAGTCCTCCAAGAAGACCTTGGACTTTAAAAATAGATTGTTTACATCATAGAGCATTTTTCATAATAATTTCTAGCGTGTCTCCTGCAATGTATCATAGCATCAAACCAAACCTAACTGTATCAGAAATAATTCAATGCATGTTTAATCTATTTCACAGCGATAGCGTAGCCACAACCACAAGAATGTCTAAGGATTTCTTTTCTTCTAGAGTGAAACCAGGGGTTTCTATAAGTGAGCATTTGATAAATCTAAACAAAATAAGAGCTGAGCTGCAATTGAGGGGGGAAGTGATTTCAGATCAAACAATGAAAAGTGTTATTATCAATTCACTTGATCCATCATGGGATAGCTTTATGTCACACTTAGATACCATTAATTTGGGATATTTATCAATAGAAAGTCTATCTAACAAATTGATAGCAGAAGACAATTCAAGAAAAAATCGTTCCAGTAACCAAACAGAACACAAATCTTTTAGGAAAGTAGTCTTTCAAGATAAATATAATGAGGCCTTTAGATGCCACAATTGTGGATCCAGGGAACACAGTAGAAGAGACTGTCCCAAAGTCCCAAGGGAGAGACATAGGCCAGAATATAGGAGCAAATACAATTACAGACAATCTTCCACAGATAGACACAAATATAGAAGTCCACCAAATTACAGAGAAAGTAGAGGGGGTAGAGAAAATTCAAAAGAGAGAAAATCTGGGTCACTAAATGGGCTAAATAAACAAGACAGCACCAGAACACAACAAGATGAGAACAATAATTGGCTTATTGATTCTGGTGCAACAAATCACACCACTAACAACAAAAGTATATTAACTTCATTTACAGAAGATAAGTTTGTGATAAAGGTAGCTAATCAAGAAAAGGTTCAAGTATTAGGCAGAGGAAATGTGACCTTGCCTGGTTTAGGTAAAATAGAGGGGGTATTATTAATCCCAGAAATACCTCACAACATACTGAGTGCTATAAAACTAAGCAGAGAATCTGACATCAATATAGTTTTCTCAAAGGGGAAAGCAACTATAGAAAAGAACAAAACAAATGTAGGTACTGTGATGATAAAAGGGGGTCTACCCTATCTGATAACCAAAGAAAGATGGTTACATAACATTGATTCAAATATGGAAGATTGTATTGAAGCAGATGATGAAAATGTCAGTAACAGTGACAATGATGAATGTAAAATAACTCATGATAACAAAAATACACACAATGAGAAGAAACCAAAAATAGGTAAACCAATTCATGATGAGTGTGCTCACATCTTACATAGGAAGTTAGGACATGCAAGCTTTCCCGTAGTACAAAAAATGACTGAACACGCAGAAGGTGTCAAAATAAAAAATTGTGAAAATTATTTGGAATGCTCAGTATGTAAATCCACCAAACTAAAAACCAGTCCCAGACCAAAAAAATCTAACAGATCAACTAACAATATTTTTGATTTGGTACATATGGACTTAGTTGGTCCATTAACTCCATCAATTACCTATAGAAAACGTTACTTCCTAACAATAGTGGATGATTACAGTCGCTATGGTTTTGTTTACACATTAAAGCACAAGGATGAAACCTTTCAGAAATTTAAGGAATTCTACAAACGCATAGAAACACAGCATAATATCAGAATAAAACAAATTATGACAGATAGGGGATGTGAATTCATGTCTAAAGAATTCTCCCAATGGTTAAAGGATAGAGGGATGCTACATTTCACGTCCAATCCATTTTCTGCATTTCAAAATGGGATTGCAGAGAGAAAGAATTCCACACTACAAACCATGATTAGATGCACATTAGAGGATGCTGGTTTAGGCAAACAATTTTGGTCAGAAGCCTTACATTATTCAAATTACACTCAAAATAGAACATGGTCCAGTATTGTGAATAAGACACCATATGAGGTGATGTACAATAGAAAACCCAAATTAGCACACATGCACATATTTGGAGTTACTGCAGACGTACACATACCTAAACAATTGAGAAGAAAGGGAGAAAACGTATCCAGGAGATTAAGATTCATGGGATACGAAACTGGAACCAAAGGGTACAGATTCATTGATAATAATAACAAATTTATAGTATCCAGAACAGCTGTGTTCCATGAGCAGGCCAATTGGTCTAAATTGCACCTTAATGAAATATTTCCTAATAAAAGCAAAGATAATATATCTTGCGAGGAAGGAACAACAGAAAATCAAAATATTAACAAAAGTAAGAACAAAACCAAAACTTGGACAAATAGTCAGCATAAAATAAAGACAGACACATTAACAAAAAAGGAAGCCAGATATTTGCATGACAACCATAGCAAACCTGAAAGAAATATTAGAAACAATAGAAACCAAATACCAAATAAATACAAAGATTACATAATGCATATGGATGGAGAACAAATAACACCTAATACATATGAGGAAGTATTGAAACTTCCCCGTGAAGAAAGAGAAAAATGGGAACTAGCTATGGAAAAAGAGATGGAAAGTTTACAAGAATTAAATGTATTTACACCTGCGATCGCACCTAAGGATAAAACAATTATAGGTACCAGGTGGATTTATAAAATTAAGAATTTGGAAGGAGGTAATACCTTATACAAGGCCAGACTAGTTGCACAAGGTTATGCACAAAAATATCCAGAAGACTATACTGACACTTATTCACCAACAGTGAGAACAGAGAGTGTCAAAACAGCTCTTGTAGTAGCATCTGCACTCAATCTGGACGTGTTTCAATATGACATACAGACTGCATACTTACACGCAAAATTAGATAAGGAAATATATGTAAGAGCACCACACAGTCAATACACTAATAAGAACGAAATTTGGTTATTAAATAAGAGTTTGTACGGATTGAAGCAATCTGGCAAAAGATGGTACGATTGTTTGGTAAAAGTACTTAAGACCATGGATTTCAACGCCACCACTGCTGATAACTGTTTCTTTGTAAAAAAGAGTAATGATCATATTGAATTTGTATTAATTTATGTGGATGATATTTTATATATTGGAAAGCATAAAGAGAGCAGGGAAATCTTTGTAAATAAGTTAAACGAACATTTCTCATTGAAATCACTAGGTAGAGTGAATAAATACCTTGGTGTACAAATTAACAAAACTAAAAGGGGATTCAAACTTACTCAGAAAGATAAAATTATTGAACTCCTAAACAAATGTAACTTAAATAATGCCAAAACATGTGACACACCTATGCAAACTGATTTTCTTAGAAACACTGATGAATCTTCCCCTGAGTTTAAAGACAACACATTTTACAGATCAGTTATAGGTTCACTCCTTTATATATCTAATTGGACTAGGCCAGATATTGCATTACCTCTCAATTTATTGTCAAGATATGTTAGCAAACCAACCTTGTATCATTGGGAAGCTGTCAAAAGAATTTTAAGATATCTGAAAAGTACATTAGATTTTTGTTTAATATTGGAACCAAATAATGACAAAGAACCAAAAATTACTTGTTATGCTGATGCAGATTGGGCTGGTGATACATCATGCAGAAAGAGTACCTCTGGTTATGTTTTTCTATTGAACGATTGTCCAGTTTACTGGTATACTGGTAAACAAGAACTGGTAGCCACTTCTACCACAGAAGCGGAATATGTTTGCTTGTCTAAAGCTGCAAATAACCTTGTATGGTTCAATGATTTGATCACAGATGTTTGGAAGAAACCTACTTTACCATTTATTATGCATGAAGACAATAAAGCGGCCATTGAAATATCTAGATCCGATGCAATTGGACAAAGGTCCAGGCATATTGATATAAAATTTAAGCACGTGAGACAACTATCTCAAGACGGATTCATCAAAGCAATACATTGTGATACTTCTGAACAATTAGCTGATATATTAACAAAACCCTTACCTTCTAAACAACACAAATATTTAACTTCTAAATTATATGTATTATATTGTCCTGAATCTGAATGTAACTGGTGTTGTATAACGAACCGGCATTTAGAGGGGGATTTGTCAGATGTAAATGCCTTATTCTCTAATGTGTAAATAATGTATATATGGAACATCAGGGGTTAACTTATTCTTTGGACTTTAATGTATTCATAATTTACCACTCCCATTCCTGGCTCCACCCCTTGTATATATAAGGAGCCATCCTCCCCATTTTCCTTGCTTCTATCTTGAATATTCAGCGAATATAGAATGCCTATTATGATTAAAGAGAGATATATTTAAATCTTTAATTTCTATTATCTTTATTGAGTCTGATCCTGAAAATATTGCAACAGAATATCTTTAATATCTTCCCTTCATTTCAGCTTTCGTATTATATATTAAATTCCCAATTATTTTTTTACAGAGCTTAATATACTAAATAGGAAAAGAAATTGGCTCCTGGGCTTCTTAACAGATAATAGAGTAACAGAATTGGAAGGGATCTTGGATCTGGGTGCTATCTAACAAAATGTAATTCAGTGGTGAAAAAAAGAAGGTTCTACATTTAGGCAAGAAAAACAAAATGTACAGGTATAGTATAGGTGGTACCCAGTGGTGGGATTCAGCCAGTTCACACCACTTCGAGAGAACAGGTTGTTAACTTTCAGAGCAGTTTGGTGAACAGGTTGTTGGAAAAAATTATTAGGGCAGAGAACCGGTTGTTAAATTATTTGAATCCCACCACTGGTGGTACCTCACCCAACAGTCGTAACCGTGAGAGAGATCAGAATGAATAACCATTTAAATATGAGCCAGCCGTGTGCAAACAGCTGCCAAAAAAGCCAACACAGTTCTGGGCTGCATAAACAGAGGGATAGAGTCAAGATCACATGAAGTGTTAATACCACTTTATAAGGCCTTGGTAAGGCCACACTTGGAATATCGCATTCAGTTTTGGTCGCCACGATGTAAAAAAGATGTTGAGACTCTCGAAAGAGTGCAGAGAAGAGCAACAAAGATGATGAGGGGACTGGAGGCTAAAACATATGAAGACCGGTTGCAGGAACTGGGTATGTCTAGTTTAATGACAAGAAGGACTAGGGGAGACATGATAGCAATGTTCCAATATCTCAGGGGCTGCCCCAAAGAAGAGGGAGTCAAGCTATTCCCCAAAGCACTTTGAAAGCAAGACAAGAAGCAATGGGTGGAAACTAATCAAGGAGAGAAGCAACTTAGAACTAAGGAGAAATTTCCTGACAGTGAGAACAATTCATCAGTGGAACAATTTGCCTCCAGAAGTTGTGAATACTCCAACACTGGAAGTTTTTAAGAAGATGTTGGATAACCATTTGTCTGAAGTGGTGGAGGGTTTCCTGCCTAAGCAGGGTTGGACTAGAAGACCTCCAAGGTCCCAACTCTGTTATTCCATTCCATTCCATTCCATTCCATTCTATTCTATTCTATTCTAGCTTCTCCAGACTTACATTTTATTAGTCCATTTAAGCACGGAAGATGTTGGTGCTTCTGTATGAAATGCACACTGTATGGCAGCCCAGTTCCAATTCTTTTCTTCCTTCCAATGCTTCAAATCATCTGGCATTGACAGCGCTGAGTTTTGGCTTCTTTTCAGAATTTCCTGGAATTGCCACAAGATAACAGAGGGTTGCATGGTGATTCCAGGAAGAAAAATCTCTATAATGGCAAGGAGCTGAGTGTTTGAGTTTGGGGACTGGAGGCTAAAACATATGAAGAACGGTTGCAGGAACTGGGTATGTCTAGTTTAATGAAAAGAAGGACTAGGGGAGACATGATAGCAGTTTTCCAATATCTCAGGGGCTGCCACAAAGAAGAGGGAGTCAAGCTATTCTCCAAAGCACCTGAGGGCAGGAGAAGAAGCAATGGGTGGAAACTAATCAAGGAGAGAAGCAACCTAGAACTAAGGAGAAATTTCCTGACAGTTAGAACAATTGATCAGTGGAACAACTTGCCTCCAGAAGTTGTGGATGCTCCAACACTGGAAGTTTTTAAGAAGATGTTGGATAACCATTTGTCTGCCTGTCTGAAGGTCTTCTAGTCCAACTCCCTGTTCAAGCAGGAAACCCTATGCCATTCCAGACAAATGGTTGTCCAATCTCTTCTTAAAAACCTCCAGTGATGGAGCACCTACAACTTCTGAATGCAAGCTATTAATTGTAGGAAATTTCTCCTTAGTTCTAGGTTGCTTCTCTCCTTGGTTAGTTAGTTTCCATCCATTGTTTCTTGTATCGCCTTTTGGTGCTTTAGAAAATAGTTTGACCCACCACGTCTATGACTCTAGGGGGCAGGTGCTCATCTCCGTTTCAAAGCCGAAGAGCCAGCGCTGTCTGAAGACGTCTCCATGGTCATGTGACCGGCATGACTCAACGCCAAAGGCGCACGGAACGCTGTTACCTTCCCACCAAAGGTGGTCCCTATTTTTCTACTTGCATTTTTTACGTGCTTTCTAACTGCTAGGTTGGCAGAAGCTGGGACAAGTCACGGGAGCTCGCCCCGTTCGGCAGCAGTAGGGATTCGAACCGCTGAACTGCCGACCTTTCGATCGACAAGTTCAGTGTCTTAGCCACTGAGCCACCGCATCACTACCTGTCTTTCTAGGAGCCCCTCAAATATTGGAACACTGCTATCCTGTCTCCTCTAGTCCTTCTTTCCATTCAATGAGACATACCAGATTCCTGCAATTGAATTTTGTGTGTTTTAGTTTTCAGTCCCATAATCATCTTTATTGTTCTTCTCTGCAGGCTTTTTAAAGTCTGGTCAAAGGAATGTCCCAGCAGATACCAAGAGCTATCAACCTCCCCTTAGGATAGTGATATGATGGGTCAGCCACTCACATTTTATCAAGCGTGAAAGGTGAAATGTATTTATTGCTCATGGAACGTAAACCACAGTGCTGATTTATGTATCGTATGTGGCAGTCCTGCTAGAATGAGCCAAGATTAAAAAAAACCCAAATTCTAACAGTTTTGCATGTGTTTTCACAGCTTCGTTAGCGGCTTGTGTTCATTACTGCTTATCATTTTACACTCTCAGACAAATCCTGGAGTGGAAGAAGTCATAAGTACATAAGGTAAGTACGAATGGTTGTTAAGTGAGCTGTCATAAGTCAAGGACTACATGCTGGATCTCACTGTGTGTGTTTGCAGGTCATTTTTTTTCTTCTTCCTCAGCCTCTTCATCTCAAACAATAATTTTTGTTTGTACTGGAAACCTCTGATCTGTTGTACAAAACCTTTTTTTTTTTGCTTTAATTTATATGCCGCCCTTCTCCGGAGACTCAGGGTGGCTTATAATGCGTTAAGCAATAGCCTTCATACTTTTGTATATTTATACAAAGTCAGCTTATTGCCCCCACAATCTGGGTTCTCATTTCACCTACCTTAGAAAGGATGGAAGGCTGAGTCAACCTTGAGCCTTGGAGAGATTCGAACCAGCAGAAATTGCAAGCAGCAGATGTTAATAACAGTGCTTTAGTCCACTGTACTACAGGCTCTTCATTCAACAGCTGGGTTAATTATGTAGTGTGAACGCCATCTCTTTAAAATACAGGTCGTCCTACAGGTCGTTGCTAAGTGAGAAATTTGTGAGGCGAGTTTTGCCCCGTTTTATGATTTTTCTTGCCGCTGTTGTTAAGTGGATCACGGCAGCTGTTAAATTAGGGACACGGTTGTTAAGTGAATCTGGCTTCCCCATTGACTTTGCTCGTCAGAAGGTCACAAAAATGATCACATGACCCCGGGACATTGCAACCATCATAAATGTGGGTCAGTTGTCAAGCACCTGAATCAGCGGTGGGTTTCACATTTTGTTACCACCGGCTCTCCCCGCGCGCGCCTTCTGTGCAGGCACCCGGCCTCAAAAACGTGCCTAAACGTGCCTTGGTGGTGCAGCAGACTAAAGTGCTGTTAAATAGGAGCCTTGGTAGTACAGTGGTTTAATGCACCCTGTAATTAACACAGCTGCCTGCAATTTCTGCAGGTTCGAATCCTACCAGGCTCAAGGTTGACTCAGCCTTCCATCCTTTCTAAGGTAGGTTAAATGAGGACCCAGTTTGTGGGGGCAATAAGCTGACTTTGTATAAATATACAAAAGGATGAAGACTATTGCTTAACGCATTGTAAACCGCCCTGAGTCTCCGGAGAAGGGCGGCATATAAATCAAATAAAAAAAAAAATAAAAAAAAATAGCACCAGCTGCCTGCAATTACTGCGAGTTCAAATCTCACCAGGCTCAAGGTTGACTCAGCCTTCCATCCTTTCATGGTAGGTAAAATGAGGACCCGGATTGTGGGGGCAATAAGCTGACTTTGTATAAAAAAGAATACCGCTGGGGGGAGGGGCGAAAGCCCTACTAAGCAGGTATATACAAAAGTATGAAGGCTATTGCTTAACACATTGTAAGCTGCCCTGAGTCTCCGGAGAAGGGCGGCATAGAAATCGAACCAATAAATAAATAAATAAATAAATAGGACGGCATAGAGCCGCAGTTGGTGGATGGGCCCACCTGTGATTTCTGCTACCAGTTCGCCTGAACCAGTCCGAACCGGCTGAATACCACCTCTGATCTGAATGTAAATCACATTGTCAGTTTTGGAAGACACTCTTCTAAACTGCCACATATTTTAGCTGGGGAAGTTGGGAGGGGGTTGTTGTTGTTGGAGGGGTAGAAAGTTAGTCATAACAACATTCCGTATTCAAGGACTTTTGCCTGCGTCTGATGGAGACTGCCTGAAGATTGTATCCGGTGGAGTGTGAAGAGTTGATTGGACAATGTGACGAACTTCTGGGTGTGGGGCAGGGCTGTGAACTCTTAGCTGGGTGTGGAAAACCTGGAAGCTTTCAGATTCGGGTTTTCCCAGATGTGCCAACATGACATCTCTAATAAATTGGAACTTTGAGGAACCTCAGGCCTCAGAACTTTATTTTGTTGGGGGTGTTCCTTGGAACCCTGACATACTTGACCATAGGAATGCTGTAATAGTCATAAGTTTGACAAACGGTCATAAGTCCCTTTTTCCAATGCCGTTGTAACTTCAAACAGTCACTAAATGAACTGTTGTAAATCGAGGACTACCTGTATTTTCCATTCCAGGTAGTCCTCCATTTATAACAGTTTGTTTAGTGACCGCTCATAGTTACAACGGAACTGAAAAAATTGACTTATGACTATTTTTCAAACTTATAACCTTTGCAGCATCTCCCTGGTCACATGATCAAAATTCAGATGCTTGGCAACCGATTCGTACTTATGACGGTTGCAGTGTCCTGGGGTCCCGTGATGGGTTTTTGAGACCTTCTGACAAGCAAAGTCAATGGGGAAGCCAGATTCACTTAACAACCGTGTTCCTAATTTAACAACTGCATTGATTCACTTATCAACGGAGGTGAGAAAGATCGTAAAACAGGTCAAAACTCACTTAACAAACGTCTCACTTAAATTTTGGAGTCAATTGTAGTCGTAAGTTGAAGACTCCCTGTTTGGGGAAAGGAGCATATTTCAGCAAGAAAGAAATGCCTTAAATTGTACTGTACAACATTATGCCGATTTGCAACACGACACCAATTATGTAAATGGCATCATTGCCTCGCCTGACAAAATTAGCTAATTTGCCAAATGGCCTCATTGGACAAATGAGGCAAACTGATTCAAACATCATTATTTGCAGGAAAACATTATTGCGAAATGGGTGCATATGGCCCAGATGTTGTATTCGTTGCTTTTCAATATTTTTTTTTATTATTCAGATTCATTCAGCTGAGTTTTTATTGAACTGTCAATGAAGAAAACCATGGAGGTACAAGTTATATTCGCGATACACACTTCGCCCGCTGAAAGATCTTGTGGATAAATTCAAGCAAAAAAACCCCCCCAAAAACAAACTAAGTGTGCATAGTTTTAAAATGTAGTGATAGTGATAAATTTAGCAATAGTACAGCTGTTGTTTATTTATTTATTTATTTATTTATTTATTTATTTCCTTCCTTCCTTCCTTCCTTCCTTCCTTCCTTCCTTCCTTCCTTCCTTCCTTCCTTCCTTCCTTCCTGTATGTATTAATTTAATTTAATTTAATTTAATTTAATTTAATTTAATTTAATTTAATTTAATTTAATTTAATTTAATTTAATTTAATTTATATTGCATCCTATTCGCCCATGGCAACTCAAGGCGGCTTACAGCAGTGGTGGGATTCAAATTTCTTTACTACCGGTTCTGTGGGTGTGGCATGGTGTGCGTGGCATGGTGTTGTGTGGCTTAGTGGCCATGGCAGGGGAGGGATCCTGTAAAGTCTCCATTCCCACCCAGCTCCAGGGGAAGGCTATTGTAAAATCTCCATTCCTTCCCCATTCCAGGGGAAGGTTCCTGCAAAATCCCCATTTCTTCCCGATCAGCTGGGACTTGGGTGGCAGAGAATAGATGGGGGCGGGGCCAGTCAGAATTTTTACTACCGGTTCTCCAGAACTACTCCAAATTTCCGCTACCGGTTCTCCAGAACTGGTCAGAACCTGCTGAATACCACTTCTGATTTACAGAATATAAAACCACCTTTAAAACAATAAAAACTGTATAGCGTAGATTAAAAACCAAGAGAGGTGGAAGGAGCTACAAAGTAGATGGGGCCATTTTTGGAGTAGGGTTATGAGCAGATGTTTAGAGAAGGACCAGGGGAGACATGGTAGTACTATTCCAATATTTGAGGGGCTGCCACAGAGAGGAAGGGGTCAAGCTATTTTCCAAGGCACCCGAAGGACAGACAAGGAATCATGGATGGGAACTAAACAAGGAGAGATTCAACCTGGAAATAAGGAGACATTTTCTGACAGGGAGAACAATCAACCCATGGGACAGAAGTTGCCTCCAGAAGTTGTGGGAGCTTCATCATTGGAAGCTTTCATGAAGAGACTGGATTGCCAGCTGTCAGAAATGGTATAGGGCCATGATGGCAAACCTATGGCACACGTGCCACCTGTGGCACACGGAGCCATATCGGTGGGCATTGCCCTAGCTCAGCTGCAGCATGCATGCGTGTGCCGGCCAACTGATTTTCGGGCCTTCCAGGCCCACCGGAAGTCAGGAAACAAGCTGTTTCCAGCCTCCGGGGGGTTGGGGTGGGGGTAAGGAAGGCTCATTTTTCACCCTCCCCAGGCTCCAGAGGCTTTCTAGGAGCCTGGGGAGGGCAAAAACGGCCTTCCTCACCCTCCCCCAGAGGCCAGAATCAGCCCGTTTGCCAACTTCTGGTGGGACCAGAAGGCCCATTTTTCACTCTCCCCAGGCTCCAGAGGCCCTCCAGAGCTTGGAAATGGCTCCCCCCCCAGAGGCCCTCCAGAGCTTGGAAATGGCCTGAGGCGCATTGAATTATGAGTGTGGGCACGAATGTGCGCAACCCCCCCTTTTTGGCACAGGGTGGCAAAAAGGTTAGCCATCACTGGTATAGGGTCTTCCTGCTTGGGCGGGGGGGTGAACTAGATGACCTACAAGGTCCCTTCCAACTCTGATTAATCTGTATTCAGCTTTTCTTGGTTCGCCAGTAAGTTTTTGTGCCTTTCGCATTTCAGAGTGGCAGGAAATTACTCCGGCAGTTTTCAACCATTTTAGTCAGGCAAAACAACAAATAAACTAAAGCCCAATAATTTGACAGAAGCTCGGCGTAATATTAGCCAAATTATCTGAGCCCAGCATTTCTCAAGGTAATTGCATATTTCCCCCTATTTTCTTGCGACAAAAAAGGAGAAAAAAATAGCCAATCTCTGTCTCTGTCAAAGTTAGCTCAAGGTGACAAAAATGCTCCAATATTTGTGAATATCTACAAGTAATCCAGAGGTGGTATTCAGACCGGTTCGCCCGAACCGGTAGCGGAAATCGCTGGTGGGCTCTATGCCAACCTATTGAGGTACGTTTTTGAGGCTGGGTGCATGCGCTGAAGGCGTGTGTGTGAGTAAAGCACACACTGGGAAGTTCGGGGGGGTGGTGGGGGGTTAAGGAAGGGAGGGGGGATGGGGAAATATTTGTAATTTTTTCTTCTTTTTTGTAAAACTCTTTAATAATAAAGAAAAATAGTTATCAGCATGGTGTAGTGGTTAAGGAATAGGATACGGGAGGCAGGACTGACCTTCACCATAGAAGTTTACTGGGTGCTTTGGGGCCTGCAGGTAATCCTTGACTTATAACCAGTTGCTTAGCAACCATTCAAAGTTATGACGGACCTACGTGGAGGGTACTTATGACCCAGTTCTGAAATGCTGATGACTGTAGTTCAACAACATGGCTGCTTTTACAAGCGGTTTGACGCATCCCACAGTCACGTGATCGCATTTTATGATGGTTTTGCTGAAAACTGGCAGTTACTTCCGGTTCTCAGCAAAACTGGCCCAGTTTGTTTTACAACCACTGCGTTCACTGTATGACTACTGCAAAGAAGAACTGTATGACTGACTGACCCACTTTACGACTGTCATGACTTATGTCTGTAATAAACAAGCTCCATTATGGTCATATCTTGAGGACTACCCTGTATTTCTAGTTTGTAACGTGAACACATCATGAAGAATTTAGCTTCTATTTCTTCTTCTGAATAGGACTTGATGTGCATTCTTGCAATCTGTGGATTAAAATTGCTTCCAAATGCTTAAATGCAATTATATCTATTTTTGAGGCACCAAAATGGTTTACCTCAGCTCAGTTCTCAACAGAATTTAGGAATGCAAGTTATGCCTCTCACCTGATTTTAAAATTCTTGAAAACTGCTTTAATCATCTTACTGTGTACTATAATAATAAAAGGATATAAAAATGGGGGAAAGTGTTTAAAAAAAAGGGAGGGGGAAACTCTGCATTCATACTCGAGAGAGGAATTAAACTATTTCTCTTTATCTTTTCAGTTCACTTGAATAAGCCCACTGGGATAAAATTCTCTAAATCTTTTATTACTTATGCTACCCAGCTCAAAGGGAATTCTTTATAAACATCCCAAAACCATTTCTCGTAGGTTTCAATTTCATTTTAGTTCAATCGTATTATTTAGAACGGGTTCCAGAAATTGTAATAATAAAATGGTGAGAAAAGTTAATCCTGTTTTCACTTTTTTTGGGGGGGGGGGAATTCGTACATAAATGAAAAAGAAATACAAATTCTCTGTGTGTCTAATCACACTTGGCCAAATGAAGTACATCAGAGGTGGGTTTCAGCCGGTTCTGACCAGTTCTGGAGAACCGGTAGTGGAAATTCTGACTGGCCCCACCCCCATCTGTTCTCTGCCTCCCAAGTCCCAGCTGATCAGGAGGAAATGGGGATTTTGCAGTAACCTTCCCCTGGAGTGGGGTGGGAATGGAGATTTTACAGTATCATTCCCCTGCCACACCCACCAAGCCACACCCACCAAGCCATGCCACGCCCACCAAGCCACACCCACAGAACCGGTAGTAAAAATTTTTGAAACCCACCACTGAAGTACACATAGTGCTCGACGTACAATTGATCGAAGCTACAACGGCACTGAAAACTGTGACTTATGACCATTGTTCACACTTATGACCATTGCAGCATCCCCATTGTCACCTGATCTAAATTCAGATGCTTGGTAACCGGTTCATATTTATTGGAGTGTCCCAGGATCATGGGATCACTTAACAACTGGATTACTAACAACTACAGTGCTTCACTTAACAACGGTGGCAAGATAGGTCATAAAATGGGACAAAACTCACTAAACCACTGTTTTGTTTATTAACAGGCATTTTGGCTCTATTGTGGTCATAAGTAGAGAACTATCTGCATTCAAAAGTTTGAGAACTGTTTGTCTGGTTGATGTTTTGACTCACTATCTGTGGAAATAATACAACTTGGTTGAAATCCCACAATTTTTCAAAGGCACATTGGTGTGTCCCAATTGTTAGCCACTTCGAAGGTTCTCGTTCTCAAGGTTACCATGATTTTTTAATTTGTGTCAGAAGCACTTACAAATTATAGACATATAAACATTCAACACTGAGCAAGTAAGATAGGCATAAAATAGGTCATAAAAATATAGCACGTTTAAAAGCATGTAAACCTGAGAGTTCCCACCTTAACTATGAAAGCTGGCTGTGAGGTCTAATCCCATTTCAGGCATGAAAGCCATCTGGGAGATTTTGGGCTAATCAGCAGGAGCCTGTGAGTTCTAGTCCCGCTTTAGGCATGAAAGCTAATTGGGTGACTTTGGGCCAGTGGTGAAATCCAAACTTTTTTACTACCTGTTCCGTGGGCATGGCTTGATGGCGTGGTGTGGCTTGGTGGGCGTGGCAGGGGAAGGATACTGCAAAATCCCCATTCCCTCCCCACTCCTGGAGGAAGGATATTGCAAAATCTCCATTCCCACCTCACTCTGGGGCCAGCCAGAGGTGATATTTGCCAGTTCTCCGAACTACTCAAAATTTCCGCTACCTGTTCTCCAAACTACTCAAAATTTCCGCTACCAGTTCTCCAGAATCTGTCAGAACCTGATGGATTTCACCCCTGCTTTGGGCCAATCACTCTCTCTTAGCCCAGAAAGTGTGTGTTGGATACATTTGCTGCCTAGACTGATTTGTAAAAATAATACAGGTGGAATATAAATATCCCTGTATTAGTGAAGCAAAACAAAATTAAAGTTTCAAAACTCTCTGTTAACAGGCTGTTGTTGTTGTAATCCACTCTCAGAAAATTTGCCACGGCACCATATCTATCCCAAATGATCCGAAAAGTTATAAACAAATCATCCTGGGTCAAATATCAACGGTGGGATTCAGCCAGTTCGGGATGGTTCGGGCAAACCGGTAGTTAAATTGTTGGCTGGCTTCTCCCCTCCCCACCCTGCCCCTTCCAGGAGTCCTCATATACCCCATTTTGGCTCCCAGGAGGCTGCAGGGAGGCCTACTAGGCCCAAAACGGGACACAGGGTGTGTGGTACAGCCTACCGTGGCCCGTTTTTGCTCCCGGGGGGGCTGCAGGAAGCCGAATGCTGCCTGTCACACCCCCTGGCCATGACCACCATGGCCACGCCCGCCAAGCCAGTCATTAGGGCACAGAACCTGTTGTTAAATTATCTGAATCCCACCCAGGGGTGAAGTGCTCCCGGAGCAGACCGGATCACTTGATCCGGTAGCGATTTTTCCCTGTGGTTCGGCAATCTGGTAGCGGTTGCTGCCCAGGTGTAATGGAACATTACTTCCTGGGGGCAACTAGGAAGTACTTCTGGGTGTAACCAGGAAGTAATGATTTTTTACCTTCTGTGCATGCGCAGGTTTTGCGCCTGTGCAGAAGGTGTGTGCACATATGTGACGCATGGCACATGTGCTTCCGAACCGGTAAGGAAGGTAAGTAGATTTCACCCCTGATCCCACCACTGTCAAATATCAATCTTTGTTTCTTAATATCATCTCCAGTCAATTCTTTAATTAAATATAGTAAATTCAGTCTCCAAAATAGGTCTTATCTTCCAATCAACTTGCAAGGGCAAATAATTTCCAATTAACTGCAATAAATCCGTCCAGTTTTCCTCAGACTTTCTGGAAGTCTGGAATCTGTCCAACTCTTGTTCTAGGAAAAAAAATAAACAGCAGTATGTGAGATAGTAGTACTTGACTCTTGCTTACGAAGGATCGTGAGCTTAAGTGAAATAGACTTTGAAGTTGATTAATAAGATTCATGGCAGCAGCTCTCGCCAGAAATTATCACTTTTATGAACTTGCCAGGGCTTAGATTGCAAGAAAGATAAATGCCACCTCTCTTGTTGTTTTGCAACCATATGGGAATAAAAAGATGCTCTTTATTAATAATCGTAGAGACCAGAGAGAGGTTTCTAAATGTGAGGCTGGAGTTTTAATGAGCCTGTGTTGAATGTCATCTAAATAATTCATCTGCATTATGACACACATCAAAATCCCCAGACTTAAAAATGAGCATGTATTATATCACTTGTCATCAAGAATTTAATCATACCGAACTGGACATTGGTGTGCTAGAAACACGGCTGGATATATCCGGGGTCTCTTTATGAATTCAAATTTCTGCCCTCTGAAACAACGGTCAGAAATGTGATATTTAATTCAACATCTCCACAAAGCTCGTTTCAGCTGTTGATACCGTTGGGAGATTTATTTGAAAAATTGTATTTTCTATCTGTTGGGCTTCAACTCCAAGAGAAATCTCTAGGTGCTACAGATAAGGATTCTTCTTGTAGCTGACATTTAAATATATATGGAAAAAACATGTAGTTCAGGAATGTTAGTTTAAAAATGCCATAATCTTAATGGTTATCTTAAAGAGTTCTTACCATCATGAATAATATAAAATGGAAAAAAAAAGAGACTATTCTGTTTAGTGCAGAAAGACATAATTTAAGTCAGAGAGATAACTTTACATGATTAGTTACCTTCGGAATTTTCTTTTGTTCGGTGTTTTATCATCGCTTGAGACTTTCAAGAAAAGATTGGACTGCCATTTTATTTTTTTATTTTTATTTATTTTATTTTGTCAAGTACATATTAGCTAATATATATAAGCATGAATTGAATACATAAAATGAATACAATTAAAGGGAACATTAGGACAGGGACGGTAGGCACACTGGTGCTCTTATGCACGCCCCCCCTTACAGACCTCTTAGGAATGGGGTGAGGTCAACAGTAGACAGTTTTAGGTTAAAGTTTTGGGGGTTTGGGGATGAGGCCACAGACTCAGGTTGTGCATTCCAGGCACTGACCACTCTTGTTACTGAAGTCATATTTTCTGCAATTGAGTCTGGAGCGGTTCACTTTAAGTTTGTATCTATTGTGTGCTCCTGTATTATTGTGGCTGAAGCTGAAGTAGACGTTGACAGGTAGGACATTGTAGCAGATGATTTTGAGTTATGTTTAGGTCAGACCGAAGGCGGCGTAGTTCTAAATTTCCCCAAATTTCAAGTCTGGTGGCATAAGGTATTTTGTTGCGAGCAGAGGAGTGGAGGACTCTTCTTGTGAAATATTTCTGGACGCATTCAATTGTATTAATGTCCGATAGGCAGTGCGGGTTCCAGGCAGATGAGCTGTATTCGAGAATTGGTCTAGCAAATGTTTTGTATGCCCTGGTTAGTAGTGTAATATTACCAGAGAAGCAGCTACGCAAGATTAGGTTTATACCCTTAATGCCTTTTTGGCGATGTTATAGTGGACTTTGGCACTTAGATCATTTGATATGACTCCAGGGTCCTTGACAAGAGTCAGAAATGGTGTAGGGTCTCCTGCTTAAGTGGGGGAGGGGGGTTGGACTAGATGACCTATAAGGTCCCTTCCAACTCTGTTAATGCTACTCTAGAACAACTGAGAAAGCATAGATTGGTTAAAATGGCTTAATGATGTGCAAACCTTTCTGATTAATGGAATAAGCCACAATAGGGCAGGGTTAGCATAATAGGTAAAACCACAAACTGTTTAGTTAGAAAAATAACTTCCTAAAACTATAAGGAACCAGGCAATGGAACCAATGACCTATGGGAAAGTTTGAGTTTGACTTAAAGTAGAAGGGGGAATTATGGTGGCTCAGGAATTCTGGGAATTGAAGTCCACAAGTCATAAAGGGGCCATAGTTATCCACCTCTGGACTTAAAGCAAAAGCTGGAGAAACACTTTCATATGGTGCCTTGCTTTGATCAGATGGAACATACAATTTTTCATCAAGTCCTATCAGCTGTGTCAGATGTAAATGCCTTATTCTCTAATGTGTAAATAATGTATATATGGAACATCAGGGGTTAACTTATTACTTGAGCTTTAATGTATTCATAATTTACCACTCCCATTCCTGGCTCCGCCCCTTGTATATAAAAGGAGCCATCCTCCCCATTTTCCTTGCTTCTATCTTGAATATTCAGCGAATATAGAATGCCTATTATGATTAAAGAGAATTATATTTAAACCTATAACTTCTATTATCTTTATTGAGTCTGATCCTGAAAATATTGCAACAAGCTGGTAGCAGAGGATGGTTAATTGACTCAATAAGTAATTAAAAATGTCCAAGAAAGATAGGCCCAACACCAGGGCCTACAGCAAAGAAATAGAAACTGATCAAGAGATGATCAACGAATCCACTAATGCGATTTCGAGAGAATCCGAAGAATACACCACTGAAGAAGAAGAACTGATGAGTGAAAATAACGACCAGGAAGAAATCGAGATAGAAAATAACGAACTCAGGTCAGAGATATTAAAAATACTAAAAAGCCAAAAGAATGATGAGAGCCTCATCGCGGACCTCCAGGAGATGCTGAGGAACAGCGGAGCAGCGAGAGAGAAAAACATCATTAAAGAAAAACCCAAAGATCAAAAAACTGTGAGTGAAATGACTACTGAGAAAATAGTTGTAAAAAAGAAAAGATGTGACCCCGCGCGAAATTTTGAACGGCAGCCATCTTGGTTTCAACGAACTTCAAAAGAGAGTGAAGCAGAGCCAATCAAAACGCTCAGTTCAAAATTTCTGGCGCGAAAAACGCTATCAGACGAAGAAAGTGAAAAAGAAGTCTCAAACTCTTCAGATGAACCAAAATCAGAAAGTGAAGACGATTTAACAAAGTCTCAAGTAAAGTCAGCAATGAAAACACTTTTTGCTGCTTTTGGGCCAAGATTGAAAATTTCTAAGACATCAACGAAGAAGCAAGCAATCAAACCGACAACTCAAGACCTGCACGCTCCCATCCTGACTTCGAAAACGACGACACCCGAGCCCAGAGAGCCATGCCGATTCCGTCCTACACCGCAGACAGAATCGAGTGCCAGCATACACAAGAGAAAGAGAAGAACCGCCGCCATCACCAAAGCCCCAAAAACCGAGCCAGAGACCGACTCATCTGAAGAGGAGCGGATCGAGAGAGCTGAAATGGAGAGAACCTTCCACAACGGCGCCAAAGAAGAAATGAGCAACGCGCATGTGCAAAACTACGTAGACGGCCCCGAAAGACTTGAACTGGCCAGAGAACCGCGCAGACTCGTTACAAGCATCCCAATGCCGTTCTGTAATTTCCTGCACTTGAGAGACCACGGACTGCCTCAGGTTGTAAGTAATGGACAAAATAATGTGGGGAACTTACCCAGTGACTTCCCAAAACTTAGAGTTGATGGCATTAATTTACAAGAGTGGTACCAACAGCTTCAGGTTATTTTTATGAAAGAAAATTTACTATTCTTTATAACTAGTCCTCCAAGAAGACCTTGGACTTTAAAAATAGACTGTTTACATCATAGAGCATTTTTCATAATAATTTCTAGCGTGTCTCCTGCAATGTATCATAGCATCAAACCAAACCTAACTGTATCAGAAATAATTCAATGCATGTTTAATCTATTTCACAGCGATAGCGTAGCCACAACCACAAGAATGTCTAAGGATTTCTTTTCTTCTAGAGTGAAACCAGGGGTTTCTATAAGTGAACATTTGATAAATCTAAACAAAATAAGAGCTGAGCTGCAATTGAGGGGGGAAGTGATTTCAGATCAAACTATGAAAAGTGTTATTATCAATTCACTTGATCCATCATGGGATAGTTTTATGTCACACTTAGATACCATTAATTTGGGATATTTATCAATAGAAAGTCTATCTAACAAATTGATAGCAGAAGACAATTCAAGAAAAAATCGTTCCAGTAACCAAACAGAACACAAATCTTTTAGGAAAGTAGTCTTTCAAGATAAATATAATGAGGCCTTTAGATGCCACAATTGTGGATCCAGGGAACACAGTAGAAGAGACTGTCCCAAAGTCCCAAGGGAGAGACATAGGCCAGAATATAGGAGCAAATACAATTACAGACAATCTTCCACAGATAGACACAAATATAGAAGTCCACCAAACTACAGAGAAAGTAGAGGGGGTAGAGAAAATTCAAAAGAGAGAAAATCTGGGTCACTAAATGGGCTAAATAAACAAGACAGCACCAAAACACAACAAGATGAGAACAATAATTGGCTTATTGATTCTGGTGCAACAAATCACACCACTAATAACAAAAGTATATTATCTTCATTTACAGAAGATAAGTTTGTGATAAAGGTAGCTAATCAAGAAAAGGTTCAAGTATTAGGCAGAGGAAATGTGACCTTGCCTGGTTTAGGGAAAATAGAGGGGGTATTATTAATCCCAGAAATACCTCACAACATACTAAGTGCTATAAAACTAAGCAGAGAATCTGACATCAATATAGTTTTCTCAAAGGGGAAAGCAACTATAGAAAAGAACAAAACAAATGTAGGCACTGTGATGATAAAAGGGGGTCTACCCTATCTGATAACCAAAGAAAGATGGTTACATAACATTGATTCAAATATGGAAGATTGTATTGAAGCAGATGATGAAAATGTCAGTAACAGTGACAATGATGAATGTAGAATAACTCATGATAACAAAAATACACACAATGAGAAGAAACCAAAAATAGGTAAACCAATTCATGATGAGTGTGCTCATATCTTACATAGGAAGTTAGGACATGCAAGCTTTCCTGTAGTACAAAAAATGACTGAACACGCAGAAGGTGTAAAAATAAAAAATTGTGAAAATTATTTAGAATGCTCAGTATGTAAATCCACCAAACTAAAAACCAGTCCCAGACCAAGAAAATCTAACAGATCAACTAACAATATTTTTGATTTGGTACATATGGACTTAGTTGGTCCATTAACTCCATCAATTACCTATAGAAAACGTTACTTCCTAACAATAGTGGATGATTACAGTCGCTATGGTTTTGTTTACACATTAAAGCACAAGGATGAAACCTTTCAGAAATTTAAGGAATTCTACAAACGCATAGAAACACAACATAATATCAGAATAAAACAAATTATGACAGATAGGGGATGTGAATTCATGTCTAAAGAATTCTCCCAATGGTTAAAGGATAGAGGGATGCTACATTTCACGTCCAATCCATTTTCTGCCTTTCAAAATGGGATTGCAGAGAGAAAGAACTCCACACTACAAACCATGATTAGATGCACATTAGAGGATGCTGGTTTAGGCAAACAATTTTGGTCAGAAGCCTTACATTATTCAAATTACACTCAAAATAGAACATGGTCCAGTATTGTGAATAAGACACCATATGAGGTGATGTACAATAGAAAACCTAAATTAGCACACATGCACATATTTGGAGTTACTGCAGACGTGCACATACCTAAACAATTGAGGAGAAAGGGAGAAAACGTATCCAGGAGATTAAGATTCATGGGATACGAAACTGGAACCAAAGGGTACAGATTCATCGATAATAATAACAAATTTATAGTATCCAGAACAGCTGTGTTTCATGAGCAGGCCAATTGGTCTAAGTTGCACCTTAATGAAATTTTTCCTAATAAAAGCAAAGATAATATATCTTGCGAGGAAGGAATAACAGAAAATCAAAATATTAACAAAAGTAAGAACAAAACCAAAACTTGGACAAATAGTCAGCATAAAATAAAGACAGACACATTAACAAAAAAGGAAGCCAGATATTTGCATGACAACCATAGCAAACCTGAAAGAAATATTAGAAATAATAGAAACCAAATACCAAATAAATACAAAGATTATATTATGCATATGGATGGAGAACAAATAACACCTAATACATATGAGGAAGTATTGAAACTTCCCCGTGAAGAAAGAGAAAAATGGGAACTAGCTATGGAAAAAGAAATGGAAAGTTTACAAGGGTTAAATGTATTCACACCTGCGATCGCACCTAAGGATAAAACAATTATAGGTACCAGGTGGATTTATAAAATTAAGAATTTAGAAGGAGGTAATACCTTATACAAGGCCAGACTAGTTGCACAAGGTTATGCACAAAAATATCCAGAAGACTATACTGACACATATTCACCCACAGTGAGAACAGAGAGTGTCAAAACAGCTCTTGTAGTAGCATCTGCACTCAATCTAGACGTGTTTCAATATGACATACAGACTGCATACTTACATGCAAAATTAGATAAGGAAATATATGTAAGAGCACCACACAGTCAATACACTAATAAGAACGAAATTTGGTTACTAAATAAGAGTCTGTACGGATTGAAGCAATCTGGCAAAAGATGGTACGATTGTTTGGTAAAAGTACTAAAGACCATGGATTTCAACGCCACCACTGCTGATAACTGTTTCTTTGTAAAAAAGAGTAATGATCATATTGAATTTGTATTAATTTATGTGGATGATATTTTATATATTGGAAAGCATAAAGAGAGCAGGGAAATCTTTGTAAATAAGTTAAACGAACACTTCTCATTGAAATCACTAGGTAGAGTGAATAAATACCTTGGTGTACAAATTAACAAAACAAAAAGGGGATTCAAACTTACTCAGAAAGATAAAATCATTGAACTCCTAAACAAATGTAACTTAAATAATGCCAAAACATGTGACACACCTATGCAAACTGATTTTCTTAGAAACAATGATGAATCTTCCCCTGAGTTTAAAGACAACACATTTTACAGATCAGTTATAGGTTCACTCCTTTATATATCTAATTGGACTAGGCCAGATATTGCATTACCTCTCAATTTATTGTCAAGATATGTTAGCAAACCAACCTTGTATCATTGGGAAGCTGTCAAAAGAATTTTAAGATATCTGAAAAGTACATTAGATTTTTGTTTAATATTGGAACCCAATAATGACAAAGAACCAAAAATTACTTGTTATGCTGATGCAGATTGGGCTGGTGATACATCATGCAGAAAGAGTACCTCTGGTTATGTTTTTCTATTGAACGATTGTCCAGTTTACTGGTATACTGGTAAACAAGAACTGGTAGCCACCTCTACCACAGAAGCGGAATATGTTTGCTTGTCTAAAGCTGCAAATAACCTTGTATGGTTCAATGATTTGATCACAGATGTTTGGAAGAAACCTACTTTACCATTTATTATGCATGAAGACAATAAAGCGGCCATTGAAATTTCTAGATCAGATGCAATTGGACAAAGGTCCAGGCATATTGATATAAAATTTAAGCACGTGAGACAACTATCTCAAGACGGATTCATCAAAGCAATACATTGTGATACTTCTGAACAATTAGCTGACATATTAACAAAACCCTTACCTTCTAAACAACACAAATATTTAACTTCTAAATTATATGTATTATATTGTCCTGAATCTGAATGTAACTGGTGTTGTATAACGAACCGGCATTTAGAGGGGGATTTGTCAGATGTAAATGCCTTATTCTCTAATGTGTAAATAATGTATATATGGAACATCAGGGGTTAACTTATTACTTGAGCTTTAATGTATTCATAATTTACCACTCCCATTCCTGGCTCCGCCCCTTGTATATAAAAGGAGCCATCCTCCCCATTTTCCTTGCTTCTATCTTGAATATTCAGCGAATATAGAATGCCTATTATGATTAAAGAGAATTATATTTAAACCTATAACTTCTATTATCTTTATTGAGTCTGATCCTGAAAATATTGCAACAAGCTGGGCTTCAACTCCAAGAGATACAACAGGTAAGGATACTTAGAATTGAAATTTAACATCTGGGGAACACATAGTTCAGGAATGTTGGTTTAAAGAATGCCATAATCTTAGTTTCAGTTCCAGGAATGGTCTTCCTTTCACATTTGTGACAAACCAGAAACCTCATAAATTGTTCTAAGTGCCTGAAGTGTGTTATACTAGGACTATAACTACTGTACTTAAAGACCAGGATTGCGAAAACTAAGCCAAATAAACCACATGGCTGAAGAATGAGGAAAATTGCAAAGATGAAGTTTAAACTTGACGTCTATGGGAGATTCCAAATCATCCAGGTCATAAGTGTCTCAAAGGAATTGAAGGAACTGAACAAGCTCCTTGGATGAGTAGTGAAACATGTTCAAGGAAAAAACAAAAGTCCAGTTGCTTCTTGAAAAAGCACTTTTGAGGGGACAACAGAACGGGACTCAAAACCCAAGCATGACCATTCCCACAATAGGTTAACCCTACATTCCCCATTGACTGATTTCCCTTCAGTTACAGGAGGGTTGAAGCTACTATGGCTGTATGTAAGAATCCCCGTTTAAGAACTGACCTACTTTTCTTATTAGTCCCCAGAGTTCAACCCCCTTAGCAAGGTCTACAACGGTGAGTTTTGACTATGTAATTCCATTGTGGCTAAGTATCTAGAAACCAGCATTGAGTGAGTTTTCTGCATTGAGTGAGTTTTCTGCATTGAGGATTGAAGCACAAACACCATTCGCACAATGCTAATTATTTGTTTATTTGCATTTTTTTTCCAAAATAAACTGCATAAATCAACGGGACAAGGTTTAGCTGCTTTCGCTTAAGGTGAGCTTGTCAAAGAGGTATTCGCCCATGCCATTTTGGGGCAGCCCCAGGCGCTTCAAGTTGGTACAGTGGTCTCCCAGCAGCTTGATGGCCTTCACTTGCTCTTCCAGGAATTCGTTCTCCAGGAAGTCAGAGAGCTGAGGGGACAAAAAAAGAAAGTTTGTTAGGATTAGGAGAACATCTACAAACCTCCATAATTAGCTTCCATTATTACAGCTAAGAAAAGTCCAGAGACAAAAACAAGCCACACATGAGCTTCCCTTTGTAGGAAGAAAAGTATCTACAGCGTGTAAAGAAATAGTTAAAACTATTTGGGCCTAAAGAAAGTCATGAAGACACAGGACTTCAAAAACGGTAGCATTCTGGGTGCATACAAAATCATGCCTACCAAGTTAGCTTTTCTTTAAAAAAAAAATTGAGAAATCTCCCAAAGCTATCTTGCCCCATCTTTGTCGCCTCAGTTTTACTTACATGAGGGTCTGCTTTCTCAGTTGCCAGCTTGTGCAGATCCAGCAAAGCCTGGTTAACCTCCTTCTCCAGCTGCAGGGCATGTTCTAAGGTATCTAGACTGTTGCCCCATTCGTCTTTCTCTGGCTTCTGTGTAGTAAAAAAAAACCAGGTTTCATGGTTAGATACATCCATGGCAACATCATCATCACAGATCTTGTGCTACTACCACCCCTATTCCCTTTCATGAAACTCCTCCCAGAGGAGTTTGTTTTCTCAACCTTGATATCCTGCAGCACAATACGTCCTCCTCGCTTGTTTTGGTACTTCAGAAACTTGTCGGCATGTTCTCTCTCTTCCTGGGATTGTTCCTTCAAGAACTTGGCCAGGTGGCACAAAGCTATATCATCACGGTCAAAGTGATGGGCCTAGGAAGGAACCAGAAAGGAGCACGTTAGTAGATAATTTTTAGAAGTTATCTAAAAGTACTAAAGCTTCTAGGTAGACTCTTTAGCAGTATCTAAAACCAGCTCTACAAATTAAGCTTCTATCAAATGCTTGTGGGTGTGTGTGTATAAATGCATACACTATTGAAATAAACTCCAATAGCTTAATAGCTTCCCAAGGCAAGTTGTAAATTGCTGATATACCGTTAAGTAGAATGGACAGAATGGCAGACTTACTACTTACATAAAAGAGACCCAAGACCTTTTTCATACTTTTAAGAGTCTTTCCTGTTAAACTACATTGTTAATCACAGGTTATTAATTCCAGTGCAATAATCTCAAACCATAATTTAACAGACCTAATTACTGTTCACTATAAATTTAAGAGTTGCTTCTATAGTTGGTTTATTATAGCAGTTTTATGTTAATTGAAGGCATTTCTCTGTAAAGTACCTACAAACACTCAAAGTACCTTATTTCTCAAATGTTATTTACTCCAGACTTAGTTACAATGACCCAGAGGGCCCAAGAGTTAAATAAGCATTGGAGTTCATTATTTCTCCACCATTAAGATTTAACAAAGATACAATACCTACAACTAACAAGTTTTTTATCATTTAAAACTAAAGAGCTGAAGTCCAAGTTTGCCCAAGTCAATAAAATAAGAAGCAAACATTTCCTACTTGAAAGTAAATTCAGAGTAACTTACCATGGACAAGTAGACATAGCTAGCATGGAGTTCAATGTTCACCAAATGGTTTACGGCAGCCTCGCATTCAGCATGGTAGTTCTGGCGGATTTGAGAAGTCATCATCAGAAGAGGAGGAGGAGGAGGAAGAGGTCGTTCCTGAAGTTCAGAAGGTCAGTGGGTGTAAAAGAGAGAATCAACTTGGCCTTATATACAGTTTTGCAGGGGTGGGGTAACTAATTAACAATAGCATTGGCCAATAGGAAGCATCTCCAGGACCAACTGACCAATCAGATTTAGGGATGGGCTGATGAGGACCAATAGAAACTTGGAAGAGCCCTTGGTCCAGGTGCAGCTGCTGAATTGGGGAAGGTCTCATATGAGGGATGATATCCAATAGAAAACCAGTTGTTCCTCAACTCACAATTGGCTTTGAGGGAGGGAGGATGACTCGGCAAAATAGGAGTGGTTTTTTTTTTTAAGAATTAATTATAATTGTTGCTGGGGAGTGAGCCGTTGATAAAGATTGCCCCTTGTCTGAGAATGTTTAAACAATTTACTTCGTCCTGCAGCTGTTTCCTTTTCATCATAGCTTCACAAATTCAGGAATTGAAGGGAAAAAAAGGCCATACTTGTGGGAACCATCGCCCTTATTTCCAGCTGAGGCTGAGCATGTATAAAGTTTTATCCAGTGTTTGCATCACAAACTACACCATAAACCACGATTTACAATCCAACAGCGCCTAAGCCAAAATTCTAGCAGGAGGCCACAAAAAAAAAGCGTTATGGCCAAATCGTGATTCGTAAAGTAACTGTGCTCATATGTGTAAAGCTGAAGGAGAAGTTTGCCTGCTGTGATGACCTAAATTTACACAGCAAGCTGAGACATAATGTGATATTATTTTTTTTTAGTCAGGATTAGTCTTGTGGGTACTGGATGAGCACAGGTTTAACAAATAGGAAAAGGACTGAGTTGAACCCGGAGTAAGAGACCAAATATACAGCGCTGAAGAACCTACAAGAATCACATGTTGTAGATGCGGTTTTTTTTAAGATGGTTAAGCTCACTGCTTGTATGTTAGACCTTATTCAGTTATGAATGTCAGGCTAGTTCCATAGAAGTTTCCTCCATATTTGCCATCCTCCAGAGAGGTTGACTGTATAGCAGTGTTTCTCAACCTTGGTAGCTTGAAGATGGGTGGACATCAACTCCCAGAATCCCCCGGCCAGCGGTGCTGGGAGTTGAAGTCCACCCATCTTCAAGCTACCAAGGTTGAGAAACACTGCTGTATAATATTAGCAGGGAATTCTGGAGATTGTAATCTTAGTATCTGGAGGTTTCTTGGCTTGTGAGGACTGCATTAGGCTGGGAGAACAGACTTAGCTTCTGTTGTCTTCTTAACCAGACATAATGTTAAACCATAATCAGTTGATATGGGTTAGAGTGTTGAGTAAACCATAACAGAATAACAGAAGGAATCTTGGAAGTCTTCTAGTCCAACTCCGTACTCAAGCAGGAGACCCTATACCATCTCAGACAAATGGTTGTCCAATCCCTTCTTAAAAACTTCCAGTGTTGGAGCATTCACAACTTCTGGAGGCAAGTTGCTCCACTGATTAATTGTGCTCACTGTCAGGAAATTTCTCCTTAGTTCTAAGTTGCTTCTCTCCTTGATTAGTTTCCACCCATTGCTTCTTGTCCTGCTTTCAGGTGCTTTGGAGAATAGCTTGACTCCCTCTTCTTTGTGGCAGCCCCTGAGATATTGGAAGACTGCTATCATGTCTCCCCGAGTCCTTCTTGTCATTAAACTAGACATACCCAGTTCCTGCAACCGGTCTTCATATGTTTTAGCCTCCAGTCCCCTAATCATCTTGGTTGCTCTTCTCTCCACTCTTTCTAGAGTCTCAATATATATTTATATTGTGTTGACCAAGCGTGGATACAATAGTCCAAGTGGCAGTGATTCTTTTTTCGTAAAAAAGAGTTTATGCTGAAATATGTAAACTCAACTGTGCCTTCACGACAATGTGATGAATAAACACAGTAAACAATTTGATCCATTGAGTGAAATGTAGCTTTATTTGAACACAAATCACTAACAATATATATTCAACATTATAGTGTATATAGAAGGGAACTCTGCAATTGTTTAGTTGCTCTGCCCATACATCACAGAAGCCCTAAACCATGGCTTATCCATGGTTTGCTAAATAAGACCCAGCAGTGAAGGGGTCAAAACCTAATTTATAAGCCATAATTTATGCAAGGAGGGTTAAACCAACCCAACCATGTTATAGCTGTGTGAACTCAATTTAAAAAAAAGACAACATTGGGCTAAATGGATCACTGGTTTGAGTCTCGTAGTATTTACACAGCAGATTGTGGCTGAGCTACTCATGATTTTCACAGGTCATGTAAACCCTACACCCCATTATATAATGTGGCTGCTTTGATTTGGGCTCAGAGTGTAGTGTTTTGAAAATGACATTTTGTAGATTAGTATTAACCAGTCAGTTGTGGCTTACTCAGCAAACCATGTCAAAGCAAAGCACTGCCTACTACAGTGTGTATGACAAGTCAGTTTAAAAGGAACTTGTACTACCAGAAAGTACAAGTTCCAAACCAATTAACACAACCGTTGTAATACATTGAAGACGGAGAGACTCAAGGCTATAGCAATGCCTGATTAAGATAACCTGATAATTACACAAACCTTGTTTGGAAACCTAGAATTAAAGAAGAAATTGAGTCAAGATTGACTCTTGGTGACTATATGGAAATGACAATGATTTTTCTCCAGATTCCAGGATTATTATTTTTTTTTAATTTCCCAGCTCTGAAAATTTGAATGTGATCTTCCAGCAAAAGACCAATTAAGCCTAGTTTAGCTTCAAGTCGAGACAAGTTGGGCCAAGTATTGGCACTTGCTAACAAACAAATGTAAGACAATGACACCTATGTAGCTTGAACCTTAACATAATTTCTAATCAAATGGAAGATACAAGAGGAGGTTGTATCTGGAAGTTGAAGTCCTTACTTTTGAAAATTGTTAAGGGGGTTGAAAGAGCCAGTTTGGTGGTGCAAGAGTTAAAGTACTGGCCTAGAAACCAGGAGATGGTGAGTTCTAGTCCCACCTGAAGCAGGAAAGCCAACTAAAGTCACCCAACTGGCTTTCATAGCTAAGATTGAACTCGAACTCCAATTCCAATATTTGAGGGGCTGCCACAGTGAGGAGTGGCTCAAGCTATTTTCCAAAGCACCTGAAGGCCAGACAAGAAATAATGAATGCAAACTGAACAAGGAGAGATTCAACCTGGAAATAAGGAGAAATTTCCTGACAGTGAGAGCAATCATCCAATGGAACAGAAGTTGCCTTCAGAAGTTATGGGAGCTTCATCACTGGAGGCTTTCAAGAAGAGATTGGACTGCCATTTGTCAGAAAAGGTGTAGGGTCTCCTGCTTGGATGGTGGGTTGGACTAGATGACCTACAAGGTCCCTTCCAACTCTTTTAATCTGAAACTCACAGCCTCCTAGTGATTGACGCAAAGTTTACCCAACTGTCTTTTGTGTGTAAGGTGGGACTAGAACTCACCCATTTTCTAGTTTTGGTGCCTTAACTACTAGACCAAATTGGCTCTCTTGAAGTAGACTATGCAAAACTCTTATGTTGAAATTTCTGCTTGCTTTCTCCTTCGCTTTTCCCTGCCTTTGGCTGTTCTCTAGTCAAGGATGAACTTATCAAACAGATACTCCCTCTGGCCAGCTGGTGGTCCTGCTAAGAGCTTCAGGAGGAAAAAGTGGATTTCCAGCTGTGTGATAGCCTTGACTTGCTGTTCCACATATTTAGATTCAAGGTTTTCACCCAGCGGAGAATCAAAGGCAAGGATAGCTAAATTGCTTTGCCAAGTTGGAACTGTGCTTTCATAACTTCCCTGGAGATTTATAGACATGAATAAGAGAACGGACGACTCTCCATGAAAAGAGATGGTGTTATTATCAACTGTAGCTTTAGCTTAAGTTTAAACTATGATTAGAAGTCTGTATTGTATCTGAGATCTACGAATCCAAGGTAAAAACTCTTAACCTTATTGAGGCTCATAAAACCTCCAGATCACTCATTCTAACTGAATGTAATGCAGCTAGTCCTCAACCTTATGAGCCCAACATTTATGTTGCTAAGTGAGAAATTTGTTAAAAGGAATTTTTGCCCCATTTTACAACTCTTCTTGCCACTTTTGTTAAGGGAATCACTGCAGTTGTTAAATTAGTAAGCGGGTCGTTAAATGAACCTGGCTCCTTCATTCACTTGTCAGAAGGTTGCAAAAGTGATCACATGACCATGAAATGTTGCAACCGTCATTTTATTTATTTATTTATTTATTTATTTTTAAATTTGTATACTGCCCTTCTCCCTGAGGACTCAGGGTGGTGAACAGCCAAATAAAAACATAAACTACAAACATTACAATACAATTAAAAAGATATATATAAATTTGGCCCCGTAATTAAAAACAATAACAAACCAGTTAAAAACATTTAAAAGTGTTAAGCCAGCCCGGCTTGCTGGAAAAAGAAAGTTTTAAGGGCACGGCGGAAGGCACCGAGGTCTTGGATTCTCCTTATCTCTGGGAGCAGCTGATTCCAGAGGGTAGGTGCCCCACAGAGAAGGCCCTCCCCCTGGGGGTCACCAGCCTACATTGTTTGGCTGATGGCACCCCGAGGAGGCCCTCTCTGTGGGAGCACACGGGTCGATGGGAGGTTGTCGGTAGCAGCAGGCAGTCTCGAAGATAACTAGGTCCTATGCCATGGAGCGCTTTAAAGGTGATAACCAACACCTTGAAGCACACCTGGAAGACCACTGGGAGCCAGTGCAGCTCACGCAGGAGAGGTGTTGTATGGGAGCGCCATGCGGCTCCCGTGACTACCTGCGCGGCCGCATTCTGGACAAGTTGGAGCCTCCGGGTGTTCTTCAAGGGGAGCCCCATGTAGAGAGCATTGCAGTAGTCCAGGCGAGAGGTGACAAGGGCATGAGTGACTGTGCACAGGGAATCCCGATCAAGAAAGGGCCGCAACTGGCGGATCAGGCGAACCTGACCAAAAGTCCCCCTGGCAACAGCCGTCAGATGTTCCTCCAAGGACAGCTGCGTATCCAGGAGTACACCCAGATTGCGCGCCCTCTCCGAGGGGGCCAAAGACTCACCCTCAATAGTCAGTGATGGAGTCAACTGACTATATCGGGATGCCGGGAACCACAGCCACTCAGTCTTGGAAGGGTTGAGCTTGAGCCTGTGTCATAAATGTGAGTCAGTTGTCAAGCATCTATGTAAATCACGTGACCATGGAGATTCTGCAATGGTCATACGTGTGAAAATGTTTTGAAAACTTTTTCAGTGTCATCGTAACTTTGAACAGTACACTAAATAAACTGTTATAAGTTGAGGACTACCTGTACATTTTGGAGCTAATATACTCATCCAATTTAAAAGGCTTGGGTTGCATATAAATTGAATTAATTAAATTAAATTAAATTATTGCAGAAAGTTAGCACCCACCCCTCTCCTAGAAGAATGATATAATATAATAACAGAGTTGGAAGGGACCTTGGAGGTCTTCTAGTCCAACCCCCTACTTAGGCAGGAAACCCTACACCACTTCAGACAAATGGTTATCCAACCTCTTCTTAAAAACTTCCAGCGTTGGAGCATTTACAACTTCTGGAGGCAAGTTGTTCCACTGATTCATTGTTCTAACTGTCAGGAAATTCCTCCTTAGTTCTAGATTGCTTCTCTCCTTGATTAGTTTCCATCCATGGCTTCTTGTCCTGCCCTCTGGTGCTTTGGAGAATAGCTCGACTCCCGCTTCTTTGCAGTTGTTAAGGCAGCGACAGTTGTTAAGCAAATCTGGCTTTGCTAGTCACGAGGTCACAAAAGGAGATCATAGGATCTTCTGATACCGCAAAGGTCCTAAATCGGAACCTGTTGAGATCTTGATCACGTGACTATAGGGGGATCCTGCCAAGGTCATAATTGTGAAAAAACGGTCATAAGTCCCATTTTGTAACTTTGAATGGTCACTAAATGAACGGTTGTAAGTCTAGGACCGTGATGGCGAAGCTATGGCACGCGTGCCAGAGGTGGCACGCGTGCCAGAAGTGGCACACAGTGGCCCTCTCTGTGGACACGCGAGCAGTTGCCCCAGTTCAGCTCTGCCGTGCATGCGCACGCCTCTAGCCAGCCAACTGGGCTTTGGGTCTCTGCCGCGCATATGCGGGGGGTGGGGCCAGTGGTGGGATTCAAGTAATTTAACAACCGGTTCTCTGCCCTAATGATTTCTTCCAACAACCAGTTTGCCAAATTGCTCAGAAAGTTAACAACCGGTTCTCCCGGAGTGGTGCGAACCGGCTGAATCCCACATGCAGGGGGCACATGCAGGGGGCCGTGGTGCATGCAGAGGGGGCTGGGGGGCGTGCGTGAATGTGCAGGGGCTGGAGTGCCTGCGAGGGCAGTGCGCGCATGTGTGGGGTGCATGAGAGGTCCGTGCATGCGTGGGGGCCGCGCACGCATTGTATTTTGGGGGTTTGGGCGTGCTATAATAATAATAATAATAATAATAATAATAATAATAATAATAATAATAATAATGATGATGATAATAATAATTTTATTTCTATACTGCCCTTCTCCCGAAGGACTCAGGGCGGTGTACAGCCTATTTAAAAACACAAGACAAAACAACGGTTAAAAATTTAAAATGATTAAATAGATTTGGCTCAATTTAAAACCCCAGAAATTTAAAACACCCTAATTTAAAATTATTATATTGATAGCCTGGCCTGGCGGAACAACAGGGTCTTCAGTGCACAGCGAAATACCCGGAGGTCAGAGATCTTGCGGATGTCCGGGGGCAGTTCACTCCAAATGGCAGGGGCTCCCACAGAGAAGGCCCTCCCCCTGGGTGTCGCCAGCCGACATAACTTGGCCGATGGCACCCTGAGGAGACCCTCTCTGTGGGAGCGGACTGGTCGGTGGGAGGCTATTGGTGGCAGAAGACGGTCTCGAAGGTACCCGGGTCCTATGCCATGGAGCGCTTTAAAGGTGGTAACCAGCACCTTGAATCACACCCGGAAGACCACTGGAAGCCAGTGCAGCTCGCGCAGGAGGGGTGTCACGTGGGCACAACAAGTTGCGCCCATAACCACCCGCGCGGCCGTGGTTTGGCCACTCGGTCCGGAAAAGGTTACCCATCACTGGTCTAGAACTACCGATAGTTGATCGTTCCTCTCATTGTTAACTTGTTCATTGCTTAAAAGAAGATGCTCGGTTGCGTGTCGTTTGTTCGTTCTCTTTCTTTTTTTTCCACTAGCCGGAAGGGTGTTGGGTGAATGAGGGTGCGTAAAAGCAACAAAGCCATGCGTTTTTTTTAGAAGGTCCGTTCAAAGCTAAGCAGCGGGTGGTTGTCAGGCCCAAAAAAATTGCAGGGCTGTTCCATGAACAAATCTCTCAGTGGGAGATAGACGGAAAAGAAAAAGAAAGAAAGAAAAAAGATTTTAAGGCAGCCCACAGTTGAATGGTGGAATCTTACAGGAGAATACAATGACAGCTCCCAGCTGGGCAGCTTAAAGAAGAGAAGAGATTGCATGATGAGAAAGCCACATGTGAGTTTTCTGTTTCTTCTTGCTGCCCCTTAAATTTTCTTCTGGAATTTTCTAGCCTGGATGGGGTAACTTTAAAGAATTAGGTCCTTCCTTCCTTCCTTCCTTCCTTCCTTCCTTCCTTCCTTCCTTCCTTCCTTCCTTCCTTCCTTCCTTCCTTCCTCCTCCCTCCCTCCCTCCCTCCCTCCCTCCCTCCCTCTCTGCCTCCCCTTCCTTCCTTCCTTCCTTCCTTCCTTCCTTCCTTCCTTCCTTCCTTCCTTCCTTCCTTCCTTCCTTCCCCCTCCCTCCCTCTCTGCCTCCCCTTCCTTCCTTCCTCCCTCCCTCTCTCTCTGCCTCCCCTTCCTTCCTTCCTTCCTTCCTTCCTTCCTTCCTTCCTTCCTTCCTCCCTCCCTCCCTCCCTCCCTCTCTCTGCCTCTCCTTCCTTCCTTCCTTCTTTCCTTCCTCCCCTCTACCTCCCCTCCCTTCCTCCTTCCCTCCCTCCTTCCTTCCCTCTCCGCCTCCCCTTCTCTTCCTTCCTTCCTCCTTCCCTCTCTTCCTTCCCTCTCCCTCCCTCTTTTCCTCTCTCCCTCCCTCCCTCCTTCTTCTCTCTCTGCCTCCCCTTCCTTCCTTCCCTCCCAGGCCCTGTGTGCCACCTCTGGCACGTGTGACATAGCTTCGCCATCACAGTCTTATATCATTTGAGACAAATTGCCCAACCTCTTCTCAAAAACTTCCAGTGTTGGAACATTCACAACTTCTGGAGGCAAGTTGTTCCACTGATTGATTGTTCTCACTGTCAGGATATTTCTCCTTAGTTCCAGGTTGCTTCTCTCCTTGATTAGTTTCCACCCATTGCTTCTTGTCCTGCCCTCAGGTGCTTTGGAGAATAGCTTGACTCCCTCTTCTTTGGGGCAGCCCCTGAGTTATTGGAAGACTGCTATCATGTCTCCCCTAGTCCTTCTTTTCATTAAACTAGACACACCCAGTTCCTGAAAAAGGTTGACTCCTTCTACTTTGTGGCAATCCCTTAGATATTGGAACACTGTTATCACTCCTCATCTTTTTTTAGGAAGGGAAAAAAAAAAACACTTTAGGAAACTTTCCCCCCAACCCAATTAAATTCAATCAGTCCAGTAAAATGTTTAGTGGGTTCACCACACTGCTTCGTATTGACAGCATGAAATCTTGCCTCTGGACATGTTCTTCTGATCTTTGTGGGTGCTGTTCTCCATATCCGCATGAGCTGCAAAAGAAATTGAATTATTAAAATGGCCCAGCCCCAATTATTTTTCTCACCTAAATCTTGGCTTCTCTTGCAAACATACACACTGTGTAGTGTCTTGGCACCTTATCACGCAACGTATTTTATTAGACCTTGGGTGGCTCAAGAAGAAACACGGGAGCGTGGGATTCTCTTTGCAATCGATAATTTTTCCTCCGCTGTTTGAATGTCTTTCTAGCACAGTGCAGGAAAATTATTTTTTCATTCGCGACAAATTGCTCGACTATTTTCTCTCGCGATACTCATTCCATTTGACCCAAAAGAATTGGCTTTCAAAGTTTCTTATGAAGGAAAGTTTTTTCTCCCCCCTGGCTGAAGTGTAGTTTTCTGCGTTTCTTTAATTACAATTAGCCAAAAGGACTATCTTTTTAAATTTACAATTAGCCAAACCGAGCTTGTGAATATCTTTTCTTTCATGGTTAGATCTCTTCAGTTGTACACAGTATCTCTGACTTCCCCTTAAATTTAAATAACACTACTAGAGTATAGTATAGTATAGTACAGTGTAGTGTAGTGTAGAGTAGAGTAGAGTAGAGTAGAATAGTTGGAAGGCACCTTGGAGGTCTTCTAGTCCAACTCTTTGCTCAGGTGGGAATTCCTATACTTTTTCAGACAAATGATTGTCCAACCTCTTCTTAAGAACCTCCAGTGATGGAGCATCCACAATTCCTGGAGGCAAGTTGTTCCACTGATTAATTGTTTTATCAGGAAATTTCTCTTTAGTTCTAAGTTGCTTCTCTCCTTGATTAGTTTCCACCAGAGCTGGGTTTCAGCAGGTTCTGACCAGTTCTGGAGAACTGGTAGCGGAAATTTTGAGTAGTTCAGATGTCAGGGCATTTATTAATCCCATGTTTGGCTCTGGGACTAATTACCCTGGTTTAATTAGAGGAGATGAATCGTGGCTCCTCCTTGTTTGCAATATTCTGAAAAAGAAACGCGAAGAAAGGTTTCTAATAAAACTCATTTATTTGTTATAAAGAAAATAAAACACCTCACCAACTAAGAAAAGTTAATTGCTACATTTTTGAAAGTAATTCTTGCCGGCTATCTCAGCCGGACCTTGCTGGAAAGAGAACAAAGGAAAGAATGTGAAGGAAGTGAAAGAATGCGGACATGCATAGTAGCTTCTGATAACAATTCTTGGCAAGGTACGGAAAGTCAGATAGTCCAGAAATAATGAGTTCAGCTGGTAAATAAAATAATGCAGTGACATCAGAGAACCGGTAATAAAAATTCTGACTGGCCCCGCCCCCGTCTATTCTCTGACTCCTGAGTCCCAGCTGATCGGGAAGAAATGGGGATTTTGCAGTAACCTTCCCCTGGATTGGGGAGGGAATGGAGATTTTACAGTATCCTTCCCCTGCCATGCCTACCATGCCACGCCCACCAAGCCACGCCCACCAAGCCACACCCACAGAACCGGTAGTAAAAAAATTTGAAACCCGCCACTGGTTTCCACCCGTTGCTTCTTGTCCTGCCCTCAGGTGCTTTGGAGAACAGGGAACAGAGACTCCCTCTTCTTTGTGGCAGCCCCTAAGATATTGGAACACTGCTATCATGTCTCCCCTAGTCCTTTTTTTCATTAAACTAGACCTACCCATTATTTATATGAACAATTGTACTACTACTACTACTTGTACTCAATGGTGGGCTGCAACCATTTTAACAACCGGTTCAGTGAGCGTGCTCGTACCTAACACGCTCGTGTGAAGCATTCAAAATACAGCAATTTGAAGCTCAGCTGCTTACCTTCTAAGGCAGCCCCAGTAAGTATCTCCCACCTTAATTATTTTCACAAATAACTCAAGGCGACAAACGTATCCAACACACCTTCCTCCTTCTATTTTCCTCACAACCGCAGCCCTGTGAGGAGGGTTGAGCTCAGAGAGAGTGACTGATTCAAGTTTACCCAGCCTGGCTTTGGTATCTAGAGCAGGACTAGAACTCATCGTCCCCTTGTGATTGGTCCAAAGTCACCCAGCCAGCTTTGATGCTTAAAGAAAGGACTAGAACTCACCATCTCCTGATGATTGGCCCAGAGCCACCCAGCTGGCTTTCATGGCTATAAGGCAGGACTAGAACTTACTGTGTCCTAGTGATTGGCCCAAAGTCACCCAGCCGGCTTTCATGCCTAAAATGGAACTAGAACTCACAGTCTCCCACTTTCTAGCCAGATGCTTTAACTGCTAAACCAAGCTAGTTCTCTTATGCTATTATAGCGACATGAGATTTCCGAAGCCAGCAATTTTTGGTAAACGAGGTTCTATCAAAGTTGAAATAATTAAATTCAGTTTCTCAGACTTGAGCAGACCAAACATATTTGGTCCTGTCCTTCCCTTCCCTTCCCTTCCTGTTCTGTTCCCCCCACCTCACATAGGCAGACACACGAGCAAAAGACGTCTACCAGTAATTTATTTTTACAAGCCGACCTGAATCCTTTGGCAGATAAAAGTGCTGGCAGCTACTTTCCGAATGCCTGCCAAGTTTCTTATCACCTCTAGAAACAGGAATCAGCGTATCTGTAGTCCGTTGCTGGGGCAACCAAGAGTTCACAAGGCGCAAAAGAGTAGTCAGAAGTCATTCACAAAGTCCAAGATATCCCATCCGAAGCTCACGATATGCAGTTTTTTGTCTGTCACAGAGCCTGCAGAGCAACCCCACCCACTTTTATCCCCTGTGGGGCATGGCTCAGTGACTCAGCAATCTCTGGCCCTTCCACACCTCTTCCTTTGTTGCGCACGCCTCCAACGCTGCCTGGGATCAATCCAAGATTGATCTTCATCACTCCCTATTAGTGCTCCGACGTGCCTTCCTCCTGGCCTTCAGCTGGAACCTGAGGCGTTGCCAGAAAGGAGGGTCCTGGAGAGGGAGGCCTTGTCAGTTCCTCCCCATCACTTTCAGAGTCATCTTCCTCCGTGAGGCCAGGCTGAGGAGCTGAAGTCACAACACTTCCCATGTTTGGAATGGTGAGCCCCATATTTTCTTTTAGCAACAGCAAACTTCAAGGTATCTTCAAGCCAAGCCCAGTGTCAGGTTTCGATGCTATCTCAAAATAAATGAATTTCCAAACTGCCGATCTTTGAGGAAATTTTCTCTTTATTGAGCATAGTGATCTGTCCCTGACTCTTTCGCAGTCAGCACTGACCTTTGCCCCCCAAGCTCTCCCTTTCTGATCCCCAATTCTCTGCGTCTCATTGGCTATCTTCCAAGCCACTCTCCTCATCCCATCTCCGTCAGATCACAGGAATGTGCCCCCTCCTCCCATCTCCGAAGAAACATAATCTTTAAAGGAATTAAGTAGACAAAAGTTCAAGCTTCTCCTCTCCTATTCATATGTCAGCGCTGGAACGCTGACACCCAGCCTGCAGCTGAGACACTCTTGAATTGAGCTTGACATATCCAAGTTCTCGTGATGGTATTATGGAGGTTTATTATGCTTTTTCTGGGGTGTTTCTTGATTTCTCCCTGGAACCTACATCCCTGGAAGTCCCTTGTAGTTTTCTACCCAAGTATGAACCAAGCTAAATTCTACTTAATCCCTAAGCTCGAAGGAGAGTAGCTAAAATGTGCTGAAACCTTTAATAAGTGCCTCATTAGAGGTGAAGTAAAGGCAGCTTTAGTCCGTCAAAACACAAAATAGACTTTTTGACCAATTTAAAAGCCTGTCAGCTCCCGTTGCAGTGGGCTAAATCACTGTGAAAACCTTGCCAAAAATTGTAGGGATTCATCTAAGCAATTGACAGGAGTCACGACTGACTTGACGTAGCATACGCAGACACACAGTCAAACACACACACAAGCACAGAACTGTCAATTTAATTTTGAGAAAACTAGAAAGTGAGATCCTGGGTGCTCTCTGAGCTTGGTTGTTTTCTTGGAGACCAACAATCAATCAAGAAACTGCCAAACAAGATACTAACTGTGGTGGACATGCCCAAAAGAAAAAAAAAATTGGGGAGAAAATGCATATGTGGTTAGAATTTTTTTTTTTAAGACCGCATATAGATTTCAAGCCAGAACGATTTTTGTTAGGCATAATACTAGAAAAATACGATAAAGGAAATGCATATTTGATATTATGTTAGAGTTTGCAGCAATCCAACTAGCACACAAGTAAATAATTCAGCAGGATTCATTTATAGAAGAAACCTGTTTATATACAATAATATAAAGCATGATGCATGTATACAGTACCCATGCAGCAGAAGCCAGAACCAGAACTCAGAATCCAGAAACAATATAATCACAGAAGCTATAATGCAACTCTTAGGCTCCAAGACGTCTCCCATGACTCACAACAGATCCTGTTTCTTAGTCACCAAACAGTTCCCATTGGCTGACTTGTTGTTATGGCTATCCAAGCTCAGAATTTATTATACACAGACATATTACATGTTTTAACAGCGGCAAGAATTGTATTTGCACAACATTGGAAAAGCGAGGAAACACCTACGGAAGAAGATGTAATTTAAAAAAAAAATATTGGACTGAGCAGAAATGGACAGACTAACACTGAAGATACAAGAAAAAGAAGACACAGAATACTTTCGAATTAGGAACTTAAGATATAAATGAATCGATCCAGACAATACACTGTTCTTTAAGCCACCAAAGAACCGTTAAGGCCACCCCCACCAACACTAATAGGACAAGCTACTAGAATATAAACTGAGAGCAAACCCCACTCCTCATTACACTGATGATATTACCTAGTTCGGGAGCGAAACGTCTGCAAGAAAACAACCAAGCTCAGAGAGCACCAACATTTCATCAACCCTGAGCTACAAATATTCTCCTTTTCTTAGGAACAGAAAGGCAAATGGGGCATGTAATGTGATAAGCACCAAGCAAGGTTATACAGATGTCGAAATTGTGTAGTAAATGTTCTTTGTGTGTGTGTGTGTGTGTGTGTGTGTGTGTGTGTGTGTAAGAGTAGCGTTCTCTTCTAACCCAAAAATCTTTTTGTTTTTTTTCTTGCAAGGCAATGCTAGTTCCACTGGTTTATCCCCAAATAATTCTGCTTTCAATTTCTACCGAGAATAATTTACGTAGCATCCTCTGAATTATTCAAAGCGTGAGGCTTCCACTAAATTTCAAGTGTTTACTTCTAGCGTAATCTATATCATTGCAACTATTTTATTTTCTCAAATCCCACTCATTGGCGGCCTTTTATACTGCTCTTATTAAACCCTGCTTCGATCAAGCAGTACTCTGTAATTACACTAGATTACAGCTCTTATATATCTATCTATCTATATATGCATAAACGTAAAGGTTCCTCTTGCACATATGTGCTAGTCGTTCCCGACTCTAGGGGGCAGTGCTCATCTCCGTTTCAAAGCCGAAGAGCCAGCGCTGTCCGAAGACGTCTCCGTGGTCATGTGGCCGGCATGATGAAACACCAAAGGGACATGGAACGCTGTTACCTTCCCACCAAAGGTGGTCCCTATTTTCCTACTTGCATTTTTTACGTGCTTTCGAACTGCTAGGTTGGCAGAAGCTGGGACAAGTCACGGGAGCTCACCTTGTTACTCGGCACTAGGGATTCGAACTGCTGAACCGCCGACCTTTTGATCGACAAGCTCAGTGTCTTAGCCACTGAGCCACTGCGTCCCTTCATATATGCATAAGAAGCAGGCAAACTTTAGTTATCCTAACTAAAGAAATTGCAGATTTGAAAAAAAGAAAAGAAAGACCCTCACCATAGACTGGTAGGTGCAACTGGTATGCAGCTCCAGGTTTACCAAAGGATTTATGGCGGCCTCACACTCGGCGTGGAAATTCTGACACACTTGAGAAGCCCTGGTGTTCTCCAAGGAAGGCTCACCTGAATTGCTAGCAGCACACAATCACACCATGAGAGAAGCCAGTGGTTCCACCGATCTTATTATACTTTTTTTTTTTAATTTGATTTATATGCTGCCCTTCTCCGGAGACTCAGGGTGGCTTACAATGTGCTCAGCAATAGCCTTCATTCTTTTGTATATTTATACAAAGTCAGCTTATTGCCCCCACAAACTGGGTCCTCAATTTACCTACCTTAGAAAGGATGGAAGGCTGAGTCAACCTTGAGCCTTGGCGAGATTCAAACCTGCAGTAATTGCAGGCAGCTGGTCTTAATAACCAGCTTAATAACAGGGTGCCTTAGACCACTGTACTACCAAGGCGCTTAGTTCCCGGAAGAAATAGATCATGTTTTTGGGAAGACGACCATCCAATGGTTGTTAGATTCCCCACCGACTCACCAATCAACTTTGAGACCGAGAGTAACGCTGTGCTGGGAATTTCTCGTAGGAGTTGAGCCAAGCTTGAGTGGAAAAAACACCTAGAAATATAAGTCCGTTCATTTTAGGGGGTTATTTAAATCTGAATTCATAACCTTAGCATTCCACCCCTGCCTTTTGGGCACTGGGGACCAGTTCCGTGGAGAGAGGTTTTCTCGTGGACTAGAGGGATGGGTGGTTTTTTGTGTTGCCTGCATCCCGTGGATGGGGCTTCGCTTGTTTGCGTGGACCAGTTTCTGGCATGTCACGGACCGGTGCCAGTCCACAAACCACGGGTTGGAGACCCCTGGATTAGAAGACGTTTGAGATCCCTTCCAAATTCTATTCTATTCTGTTCTGTTCTGTTCTGTTCTGTTCTGTTCTGTTCTGTTCTGTGTTCTGTGTTCTGTGTTCTGTGTTCTGTGTTCTGTGTTCTATTCTGTTCTGTGTTCTGTGTTCTGTGTTCTGTGTTCTGTGTTCTGTGTTCTGTGTTCTGTGTTCTGTGTTCTGTTCTGTGTTCTGTGTTCTGTGTTCTGTGTTCTATTCTATTCTATTCTATTCTATTCTACTTTGTGTTTTGTGTTTTGTGTTTTGTGTTCTGTGTTCTGTTCTATTCTATTCTATTCTATTCTATTCTATTCTATTCTATTCTATTCTATTCTTGATGAATGTGTTCTGTTCTGTGTTCTGTGTTCTGTGTTCTGTGTTCTGTGTTCTGTGTTCTGTGTTCTGTGTTCTGTGTTCTGTGTTCTGTGTTCTGTGTTCTGTTCTATTCTACTCTACTCTGTGTTCTGTGTTCTGTGTTCTGTGTTCTGTGTTCTGTGTTCTGTGTTCTGTGTCCTGTCCTGTCCTGTCCTGTCCTATCCTATCCTATCCTATCCTATCCTATCCTATCCTATCCTATCCTATCCTATCCTATCCTATCCTATCCTATCCTATCCTATTCTATTCTATTCTATTCTATTCTATTCTATTCTTGATGAATGTGTTCTATTCTGTGTTCTGTGTTCTGTGTTCTGTGTTCTGTGTTCTGTGTTCTGTGTTCTGTGTTCTGTGTTCTGTGTTCTGTGTTCTGTTCTGTTCTGTTATTCAGCCTTTTAAGCCAACATTTGGCCCTGCTGACAGCACAAGGTGAAGGCTCTCCTCAAATGGCCGACCCCGGAGCTACAAAAGAAGCCCTTTGTGTCGCTTCACGAAAAGCACAACTGGGTTGTTACGGCCGGTCGACAATCTTCCGTTGACTCTCACTACCCATGTAGGCTCTTCAATGCGATGTTCTCCATCACCCGAGTTTTCTCTTCCTTTTCTCCCGCCGTAGACCCACGTGCACTCTTCTGAATATCTCCCCGCCCACCATTTCTATCATCAAAAGCCACCTATCTAGATGTGCCGGAAGGAAGAGAATTAAAGCTCTAGTTCTCCTGGAGGTCTCCTTTCGAGGGAGGCATCTGACTGTGTGCTGTCACTGTGAGCTTATGGCCACAGAAGCAATTTGCGGATGCTCAGCATTTAAAAGCAATCTAAATGATGAAAGCTCTTGTGTGCCGTTTTAAAAATCACGGTAATTCCCAAGGAACCATGCAGAAGCGAAAGGAAACGTTTCTGTTCAGTTGTTCTTCTCTTTAGATCTAAAGGCGTGGCCAAACTTGTGGAAGCCTTTTGGGAAAAGTTGTATTTTCTAAAACTAGCTAATAACACCACTTTTTCTTTTTCTTTTGGAGTAGTACCATAACATTACATATCAATGGAAAGATAATTTAATCAAGAATGTAATGCAATAACTTTTATGAAAGATTTGCTATTAGAATAGCACGGGTGTCAGCAACCCGTGGCTCCGTAGCCGCATGGGGCTCTTTGGGCCCTCTGCTGCGGCTCCCTGTCCCATCACTGGCTGGCCCTGCCCCTCGCCTTCCCCTTCCAGTCACTCCTCGCCTGGCTTTGGAAATCTGAGAGATACAGAGAGGGGCGGAGAGAGGGAGAGGGGGACATAGATACACACAGAGAGAGAGAGATACAGAGAGAGGGGCGGAGAGAGGAAGAGGGGGACATAGATACAGAGAGAGAGAGATACAGAGAGAGGGGCGGAGAGAGGGAGAGGGGGACATAGATACACAGAGAGAGAGAGATACAGAGAGAGGGGTGGAGAGAGGAAGAGGGGGACATAGATACAGAGAGAGAGAGATACAGAGAGAGGGGCGGAGAGAGGAAGAGGGGGACATAGATACAGAGAGAGAGAGAGATACAGAGAGAGGGGTGGAGAGAGGGAGAGGGGGACATAGATACAGAGAGAGAGAGAGATACAGAGAGAGGGGTGGAGAGAGGGAGAGGGGGACATAGATACACACAGAGAGAGAGAGATACAGAGAGAGGGGCAGAGAGAGGGAGAGGGGGACATAGATACAGAGAGAGAGAGATACAGAGAGAGGGGCGGAGAGAGGGAGAGGGGGACATAGATACACAGAGAGAGAGAGATACAGAGAGAGGGGTGGAGAGAGGAAGAGGGGGACATAGATACAGAGAGAGAGAGATACAGAGAGAGGGGCGGAGAGAGGAAGAGGGGGACATAGATACAGAGAGAGAGAGAGATACAGAGAGAGGGGTGGAGAGAGGAAGAGGGGGACATAGATACAGAGAGAGAGAGAGATACAGAGAGAGGGGTGGAGAGAGGGAGAGGGGGACATAGATACAGAGAGAGAGAGAGATACAGAGAGAGGGGTGGAGAGAGGGAGAGGGGGACATAGATACAGAGAGAGAGAGAGATACAGAGAGAGGGGTGGAGAGAGGGAGAGGGGGACATAGATACACACAGAGAGAGAGAGATACAGAGAGAGGGGCAGAGAGAGGGAGAGGGGGACATAGATACAGAGAGAGAGAGATACAGAGAGAGGGGCGGAGAGAGGGAGAGGGGGGACATAGATACACAGAGAGAGAGAGATACAGAGAGAGGGGTGGAGAGAGGAAGAGGGGGACATAGATACAGAGAGAGAGAGATACAGAGAGAGGGGCGGAGAGAGGAAGAGGGGGACATAGATACAGAGAGAGAGAGATACAGAGAGAGGGGTGGAGAGAGGGAGAGGGGGACATAGATACAGAGAGAGAGAGAGATACAGAGAGAGGGGTGGAGAGAGGGAGAGGGGGACATAGATACACACAGAGAGAGAGATACAGAGAGAGGGGTGGAGAGAGGGAGAGGGGGACATAGATACAGAGAGAGAGAGAGATACAGAGAGAGGGGTGGAGAGAGGGAGAGGGGGACATAGATACAGAGAGCGAGAGAGACAGAGAGAGGGGCAGAGAGAGGGAGAGGGGGACATAGATTCAGATTGAGAGAGAGATACAGAGAGAGGGGTGGAGAGAGGGAGAGGGGGACATAGATACAGGTTGAGAGAGAGATACAGAGAGGGGCGGAGAGAGGGAGAGGGGGACATAGATACAGATTGAGAGAGAGATACAGAGAGAGGGGTGGAGAGAGGGAGAGGGGGACATAGATACAGAGAGAGAGAGAGACAGAGAGAGGGGTGGAGAGAGGGAGAGGGGGACATAGATACACAGAGAGAGAGAGAGATACAGAGAGGGGTGGAGCGAGGGAGAGGGGGACATAGATACAGAGAGAGAGAGAGATACAGAGAGAGGGGTGGAGAGAGGGAGAGGGGGACATAGATACAGAGAGAGAGAGAGACAGAGACAGAGAGAGGGGTGGAGAGAGGGAGAGGGGGACATAGATACAGATTGAGAGAGAGATACAGAGAGAGGGGTGGAGAGAGGGAGAGGGGGACATAGATACAGAGAGAGAGAGACAGAGAGAGAGGTGGAGAGAGGGAGAGGGGGACATAGATACAGAGAGAGAGAGACAGAGAGAGGGGCGGAGAGAGGGAGAGGGGGACATAGATACAGAGAGAGAGAGAGAGAGAGAGACAGAGAGGGGTGGAGAGAGGAAGAGGGGGACATAGATACAGAGAGAGAGAGAGACAGAGAGAGGGGCGGAGAGAGGGAGAGGGGGACATAGATACAGATTGAGAGAGAGATACAGAGAGGGGGCGGAGAGAGGGAGAGGGGGACATAGATACAGAGAGAGAGAGATACAGAGAGGGGTGGAGTGAGGGAGAGGGGGACATAGATACAGAGAGAGAGAGACAGAGGGGCAGAGAGAGGGAGAGGGGGACATAGATACAGAGAGAGAGAGAGATACAGAGAGAGGGGCGGAGAGAGGGAGAGGGGGACATAGATACAGAGAGAGAGAGAGAGAGAGAGAGAGAGATACAGAGAGAGAGGGAGAAAGAGAGAAAAGGGTTTTGTGGTTCCTGGTGTTTTTTAACAACCGATTCTCTGCCCTAATGACCGGCTGGGTAGGCATGGCTGGGGGGGGGGTGTCATGTGACTGAGTGGGAGTGAGTGATGTGATCACCCCCAACCAGGTTTTGTGGCTCCCGTTGTTGTTTTTCCCCCCCCCCCCGTGGGAAACGTGTCCAAATGGCTCTTTGAGCGTTTAAGATTGCAGGCCCTGGAATAGCAATTACAGTATAAAGAAGAAAAGTGAAACACGTAGAAAATAAACGAGATGTACAAAAGTTATCACCGTAGAAAAAAAATGAGATATATTTTTAAAAAATTATCACCGTGTCAGTTAATACTTAGTTGGGAAACCTTTAGCATGAATGACGGCCTTACAACGTCTTCCCATGGAGTGAACCAAGTCTTTTAGTTCTGCAGCTGTTATAAGGTGAAACCAAGATTGAATGATGGCTTCTATTAACTGGGTTTGATTGCTGGGCCGCTTCTGACTAACAAGTTTCTTTAGTCGGCTTCATAGATTTTCCATTGGGTGAAGGTCTGGGCTATTCCTAGGTCATTCCAGCAGTGGAATAGGATTATCTTGAAACTCCAAAAAAAAAAAAAAAAAGTGGTGTTATTAGCCATCAAACCTCAGAAATATACTTTTCCCAAAAGGTTTCCATAATTTTGGCCAGTACTGTATGGAATTATGCATGAACCATTTGATCCAATCCTAAGTGATAGGGATGTGATAGAATAGAATAGAATTCTTTATTGGACAAGTGTGATCGGACACAGAAGGAATTTGTCTTCGGTCCATACGATGATCACTCTTTTAACTCCACCCCAGTGGTGAAATTCAAATTTGTTTACTACCGGTTCTGTGGGTGTGACTTGGTGGCTGTGGTGTGGCATGGTGGGCCTGGCTTGGTGGGCCTGGCAGGGGAAGGATTCTGCAAAATCCCCATTCCCTCCCCACTCCTGGGGGAAGGATATTGCAAAATCTCCATTCCCACCACACTCCAGGGAAAGGATACTGCAAAATCCCCATTCCCTCCCCACTCCTGGGGGAAGGATATTGCAAAATCTCCATTCCCACCACACTCCAGGGAAAGGATACTGCAAAATCCCCATTCCCTCCCCACTCCTGGGGGAAGGATATTGCAAAATCTCCATTCCCACCACACTCCAGGGAAAGGATACTGCAAAATCCCCATTTCTTCCCCACTCCTGGGGGAAGGATACTGCAAAATCTCCATTCCCACCTCACTCTGGGGCCATCCGGAGGTGGTATTTGCCGGTTCTATGAACTACTCAAAATTTCTGCTACCGGTTCTCCAGAACCTGTCAGAACCTGCTGGATTGCACCCCTGCCCCACTCCCAGGTTCTGCTACTCCTTTAGTTAGCAAGCATAAACTCTATCCAGAGAAACAAGAACATTTAAGAAAGGAAGATTTTCTTTGTTGGAGATATTAAAAAAAATGCAAAGCTCTTTGACCTTTCTGATATGAATCAGAGGTCATCCGTCACTTTTGGGAATGATATTTTAATGCGTATGAGTAGATTTATGGGAAAACCTTTAAATGTTCAAGATGTTAATGTCATGCTGAATTATACACCGGTGCTTCGGAAATTGACAATCTATTAGGAATATGGTTATATCATACTTGAGAGGTTGCTAAAAGAATTTGATTCTTTTAGAGATTAATCTAACCTAAGAAACTGGATAAGAGATATTATTTGAGATATTAAGGAACAGCTTTAAAAATGTGTAATTTATCCATGCAGCAAAAGGCCATCTTATTCAACAAATCAAAAGTGAAGTAATTCACCATGACAAGAAATTGTCATGGATTGTAATTTATTATATTACAAGAATACTTTGTATCTGATTATACTACAGTAAGGTAAAGGTAAAGGTTCCCCTCGCACATATGTGCTAGTCGTTCCCGACTCTAGGGGGCGGTGCTCATCCCCGTTTCAAAGCCGAAGAGCCCAGCGCTGTCCAAAGACGTCTCCGTGGTCATGTGGCTGGCATGACTCAACGCCAAAGGTGCACGGAACGCTGTTCCCTTCCCACCAAAGGTGGTCCCTATTTTTCTACTTGCATTTTTTTACGTGCTTTCGAACTGCTAGGTTGGCAGAAGCTGGGACAAGTAACGGGAGCTCACCCTGTTAGGCAGCATTAGGGATTCGAACCGCTGAACTGCCGACCTTTCGATCGACAAGCTCGGTATCTTAGCCACTGAGCCACCGCGTCCCTTGATACCCCATAAAAGTACATAAAAAATATGCAGTGCTAGAAATGAAAGAAGAAGAAGAAGAAGAAGAAGAAGAAGAAGAAGAAGAAGAAGAAGAAGAAGAAGAAGAAGAAGAAGAAGAAGAAGAAGAAGAAGAAGAAGAAGAAGAAGAAGAAGAAGAAGAAGAAGAAGAAGAAGAAGAAGAAGGGAAAAAAAGGACACATTTTGTTCCATCTGGCTCAATTAGATCTTCCAGGTCAAAATTTCAGCGCCTCACCTGCAGGGGTCATGTGATCTTCTGCCAATGTTTTCTCTGCTAGGAAAGTCTCTGAATGGGGGGGGTGGGGGGGAGGTAAAAATGCAAACCAACCACGTAATACATCATATTATTCACACAGTTTTGGGTAGTCATTAACTGTCTTATACAAAATGGGTTCCTGATTGGGAAAAGAAAAACAGCTGAGTGGCAGCTTCATTAAAAAGGTAAAGGTTCCCCTCACACATATGTGCTAGTCGTCATTCCTGACTCTAGGGGGCGGTGCTCATCCCCGTTTCAAAGCCAAAGAGCCAGCGCTGTCCAAAGACGTCTCCGTGGTCATGTGGCCGGCATGACTCAATGCCAAAGGCGCATGGAACGCTGTTACCTTCCCACCAAAGGTGGTCCCTATTTTTCTACTGGCATTTTTTTTACGTGCTTTCGAACTGCTAGGTTGGCAGAAGCTGGGACAAGTAACGGGAGCTCACCCTGTTAGGCGGCATTAGGGATTCGAACCGCTGAACTGCCGACCTTTCGATCGACAAACTCGGTATCTTAGCCACTGAGCCACCGCGTCCCTTGATACCCCATAAAAGTACATAAAAAATATGCAGTGCTAGAAATGAAAAAAGAAGAAGAAGAAGAAGAAGAAGAAGAAGAAGAAGAAGAAGAAGAAGAAGAAGAAGAAGAAGAAGAAGAAGAAGAAGAAGAAGAAGAAGAAGAAGAAGAAGAAGAAGAAGAAGAAGAAGAAGAAGAAGGGGAAAAAAGGACACATTTTCTTCCATCTGGCTCAATTAGATCTTCCAGGTCAAAATTTCAGCGCCTCATCTGCAGGGGTCATGTGATCTTCTGCCAATGTTTTCTCTGCTAGGAAAGTCTCTGAATGGGGTGGGGGGAGGTAAAAATGCAAACAACCACGTAATACATCATATTATTCACACAGTTTTGGGTAGTCATTAACTGTCTTATACAAAATGGGTTCCTGATTGGGAAAAGAAATACAGCTGAGTGGCAGCTTCATTAAAAAGGTAAAGGTTCCCCTCGCACATATGTGCTAGTCGTTCCCGACTCTAGGGGGCGGCGCTCATCCCCTTTTCAAAGCCGAAGAGCCAGCGCTGTCCGAAGACGTCTCTGTGGTCATGTGGCCGGCATGACTCAGCGCCAAAGGCGCACGGAACGCTGTTACCTTCCCACCAAAGGTGGTCCCTATTTTTCGACTTGCATTTTTTTTTACGTGCTTTTAGCTACAATCCATGCAGGCCGCTGGCGGGCCACAACAGCATGTGACCATGGGGAATGCTGTAATGGTCAAAAGTCGCTTTTTTCATTGCCATTGTAACTATGAACAGTCACTAAGCAAACTGTTGTAAGTCAAGGATTACGTATATTTTTTTAAAAAAATCAAAAACCATACGGGGAGTCCTCAATTTACGATTGCAATTAGGACTAAAATTTCTTCACCAAGCAAGGCAGTCCTGATGCAAGTTGTGCCCAATTTTGCAAGCTTTTTGTCATGGTTGTTAAATGAATCATGGCAGTTTTTCCAGCGAATCGTGAGGTCATTAAGTGAATTCCCCCCTTGACTTGGTTTGTCAGAAGCTGGGAAGCTTCTCCCAAATGGTGTTCCCACGATCCCAGGACATTGCTAATCCTAAAATCAACCTTTCATTTCTTTCAATTTCTCACAAAAAAAAAATCCAAAAGTAGTAATAAAAAAAACTGAATTTCAGGCAACTGCCTGCTTGTTTCTTGCATCCTGGCTCAGAACTGGGTGAGGAATAAAATCCCTATTAATCAGCCAGCGCTTCTGTAAGATATGGCCTTGGGGCATGATTAAATAATACATTTTATGTTGGTTTTATTGAGCACATGCAAGAAGCAGTTATATTTTCTGGAATTTTAGGGTTCCTTTAACTGGAAGCATCCAAGGATCTGTTTCGTAACAGCTGATTATCGTTTGGATTATTTGAATTCAGGAAGCATTCTAGTGGAAAGTCAAATGGATGGATACCAGCGTTAAGAATATGAACCAAAAAGTACAAGTTGAAGTGGTATATTTTATTTGCTCCAAAAGGAAAATAGTCATAGGTCTGGAATCAGCTTGTGAAAGAAGCTTAATTTACTACCTAAGCACCCTAATAATTATTTTGTCTTTCTTTCTTTCTTTCTTTCTTTCTTCTCTTTCTTTCTTTCTTTCTTTCTTTCTTTCTTTCTTTCTTTTTCTTTCTTTTCTCTCTCTCTCCCTTGCTTGCTTGCTTCCAGCCTCCCTCCCTCCTTCCCTTCTTTCTTTCTTTCTTTCTTTCTTTCTTTCTTTCTTTCTTTCTTTCTTTTCTTTCTTTCTTTCTTTCTTTCTTTCTTTCCTTTCTTTCTTTCTCTCTCTCTTTCTCTCTCTCTCTCTTCCTCTCCCTCTCTTTCTTTTCCTTCCTTCCTTCCTTCCTTCCTTCCTTCCTTCCTTCTTTCCTTCCTTCCTTCCTTCCACAACCATTCAAAGTTGCAACAGCACTGAATAAAGTGACTTTATAACCTTTTTTCATACTTACAACCATTGTAGCATCTTCATGATCACGTGATCAAAACTCGGATACTTGGCAACTGACTCATATTTATGATGGTTTGCAGTGTCCCGGGATCATGTGATCACCTTTTGCGACCTTCTGACAATCAAAGTCAATGAGGGAAGGCAGATTCACTTTGCAACCATGTTATCAACTCAAAAACCGCAGTGATTCACTTCACACCTGTGGCCAGGCAGGTCGTAAAATGGAGCAAATCTTGCTGAACTAATGTTGCTTAACAACAACTGAAATTTGGGGGGGGGGGGGCTCCATTGTGGTCGTAAATTGAAGATTACCTGTATCTGACCTCTTCACTGAAAACGTCAGACCAACCCAAAAACCGAAGTGAGAATTAATTTGCCGTAGTACTTTGCACAAATCAGTACATTTCCCCCTTTTTGCTGCTTCACCACCAAACCTTGTTAATGAATAGAATAGAATAACAGAGTCCGGAAGGGACCCTGGAGGTCTTCTAGTCCAACCCCCTGCTTAGGCAGGAAACCCTACACCACCTCAGACAAATGGTTACCCAACCTCTTCTTAAAAACTTCCCAGTGTTGGAGCATCCACAACTTCTGGAGGCAAATTGTTCCACTGATTAATTGTTCTCACTGTCAGAAATTTCTCCTTTGTTCTAAGTTGTTTCTCTCCTTGATTAGTTTCCACCCATTGCTTCTTGTCTTGCTTTCAAAGTGCTTTGGGGAATAGCTTGACTCCCTCTTCTTTGGGGCAGCCCCTGAGATATTGGAACACTGCTAGCCTGTCTCCCCTAGTCCTTCTTTTCATTAAACTAGACATACCCAGTTCCTGCAACCGTTCTTCATGTGTTTTAGCCTCCAGTCCCCTAATCATCTTCGTTGCTCTTCTCTGCACTCTTTCTAGAGTCTCCCAAATCTTTTTTACATTGTGGCGACCAAAACTGGATGCAATATTCCAAGTGTGGCCTTACCAAGGCCTTATAAAATGGTATTAACCCTTCATGTGATCTTGATTCTATCCCTCTGTTTATGCAGCCCAGAACTGTGTTGGCTTTTTTTTGGCAGCTGCTGCACACTGCTGGCTCATACTTAAATGGTTGTCCACCGGGACTCCAAGATCCCTCTCGCAGTTGCTACTATTGAGCATGAAGTGATACGCATTTGGTATTCTGTACAAAATGCACTCCAGATTAAGATGCCGCTTGATGTATGAAGTCAGGAACACGTAAGAAACAAATAATCCCTAACCTTGAGAAACTCAGGCTGAGTGACACTGAAGCTGCTTAGTGGGGTGTAATTATACCGAATTCAGATACTTCCTGAGAATACGCACTGACAGAACTCTACTATAAATCATTTCTACGAATCGCTTCAATTCATGCACATCGCGGGGAATTCAAGCTGGAAAAAAAAAAGGAACCTTAAATCAATTTCCTTCCTGTCCAAAAACCTGTTTAAAATCAGCTTGCCTCCATCTGCTGCCTCGACTTCAGCTGCTATTGATTCTCTTTGGTTGCCTTGCCTAGAGTCTTTAAAAATTAATCTTTCGAGGTTTAAACATCCATAAACAAAACAGAAGCTACATTGTGAGGAAAAAACCAAAACACGTAATGTGACGATGCCAAGGAATTGGCGCCCGTAAATTTTGTTTTAATGAGATATGAGAATGATGCAGAAAACAAAACGAAACGTGGTAAAATAAGAAGGGAACGAAAACGTGTCCTTTAATTTTTCTTGGTTTCCTATTCCCTCCTGGAGGAGATTTTGGGTGAGAGCGCTGTGAAATAATTCAGCAGAGTACAACGGCTACAGTAAACACACACATTTTTTGCTCTGCTTTGCAGATGGAAGGGGAGAAGTAAATATCGGCTGAGGTATTGTGGGTGCGTGTGGGTTTTATGTATGCGTGTGTATACACGAAGTGAGGCTGGGAAGATTTTCCTAGGCTTTGGGCGGTCACCGCCTATTAGAGTGAAAAGAAATAAAAACCCGAGTGGTGTCCCCTACCTAACATTTATTCTTTGAGGTAAGTCAGGCAATTTTTCTCTGGTCTTATACTAATTCATTGGTAGATGATTACTTAAAGATGAGCTGGCAGTGTGAGTCAGCAGCCAAAAAAGCTAATACCCCAATCTCTTCTGGGACTGATGATGTTATCTAGCTGGGGTAATGAAATGCCTGCAAGAAAACATCCAAGATCAGAGAGCACCAAGGACTCCACTGTGGTTCTCCTCCTCCCTCCTCCCCCCTCCTCCTCCTCCTCCTCCCCTTCTTCTTCTTCCTCTTCTTCTTCCTCCTTTTCTTCTTCTTCTCCTCCTCCTCCCCTCCTCCTCCTCCTCCTCTCCTCCTCCTTGTCTTCCTCTTCCTCCTCCTCCTCTCCTCCTCCTCTTCTTCTTCCTCTTTTTCTTCTCCTCCTCCTCCCCCCCCTCCTCCTCTCTTCCTCCTCCTCCTCCTCTTCTTCTTCCTTCTTTTTCTTTCTTCCTCTTTTTCTTCTTCCTCTTTTTCTTCTCCCTCCTCCTCCCCCCCCTCCTCCTCTCTTCCTCCTCCTCCTCCTCCTCTTCTTCTTCCTCTTTTTCTTCTTCCTCTTTTTCTTCTTCTCCTCCTCCTCTTCCTCCTCCTCCTCCTCTTCTTCTTCTTCCTCTTTTTCTCCTCCTCCTCCTCTTCCTCCTCCTCCTCTTCTTCTTCTTCCTCTTTTTCTTCTCCTCCTCCTCCCTCCTCTTCCTCTTCTTCTCCTCCTCTTCTTCTTCCTCCTCCTCCTCTTCTTCTTCCTCTTTTTCTTCTTCCTCTTTTTCTTCTCCTCCTCCTCCCTCCTCTTCCTCTTCTTCTTCTCCTCCTCCTCCTCCCCCCTCACCCCCCCCAGTCAGGGTTCCAAGTAATAAATCCATGGCAAGCAAGACTCCGAGGCATGTAGATTCCTCAAAGAATACTTTTATTTGGAATTATCAGATTGGCACATGTCTGGTGAAAACTGACTCTAAGGTCTCCCGCGGTTTTTACCTAATTGAAAGTAAAAGTGTTCCCACTTTCTCAAAACAATCAATCATATGGCCCAGTCACCGAACGGGGCTGGCAGCCGGGTGACACCACTCCTCCTCCTTCCGACCAGGTGTGAGAATGTCCTTGGTCCCCAAGAGAAAAAATATTGTTTTGGCTTTGTGTTCCCCTCTATCTCAATTCCCCCCTCCCTATCCCTCAGCTCCAGTGTGGCAACACCAAAGCGGTAAAAATGGCTTCAGTCAGGTCAGCTTCTGTTGTGGCCTGTCAGCGGCCTGTGCAGTTAGTAGCTGATTCCGACAGCGAGGAGGCTGGTGTGGTGCTGCGCCAGCAGCCTGTGCATCTGGCGCTCAAGTCAGACAATGAGGACGCTGGAGAAGATGTGGTGCCAGAGGCAGAGATTCAGCCGGTGCCTTCAGAACCTCCAGAAGCTCCCATAAGTGAAGAAGAGGAGGAGCCTTTTCTCGATGCACAAGCGCGCAGAGCTGTTAAAAGGCAGGAGTGGCTCCTCAGAAAGAGGTCTCCTTGAGAATAAGGCTCGGGGCTAATTGGCCACTCCCCTAGCCTATTTATGGAAGAATGATGACTGATGCAATTTGCAGGAAACAACTTCGTTCAGATTCCTTCGCGTCTTGATTCCAGAAACGTTTGATTCGGCTCTTGTTTCTCTCATCAGTTTTCCTGCAAATTGCTTCTGGGCATTCTGCCAACCACAGTAAGATTACGGTTATCTGAAATACTGTGCCTCAGAATTGAGTTATTATTCTTTGGATTCTTGTGGGCTGTTAATGAAGTTAAATTAACAACCCTTGTTCAGAAAAGACTGATTTAAACTGTACTTGTGTTCGAACAACTACTAAGAAACCTCATTAGTAGTCTTTAATTAGTAAACTAAGGTTTGTACGAACTTTGTGTGTGCTGCATTCTTTGGGGTCCGTAGCTGGGGCAGAAAAGCTTTAAGGTTGACACCCCACTCCCTTCTGGCACTGATCATGTTACTTAGTTGGGTAATGAAACGTCTGCAAGAAAACATCCAACCTCAGAGAGCACTAAGGACCCCCACCATCCTCCTCCTCCTCTCCACTAATCCCACCCACTCCCTTCTGGCACTGATCATGTTACTTAGTTGGGTAATGAAACGTCTGCAAGAAAACATCCAACCTCAGAGAGCACCAAGGACCCCAAGGTAGTAGTAGTTGTCCTCCTCCTCCTCCTCCTCCTCCTCCTCCTCCTCCTCCTCCTCCTCCTCCTCCTCCTCCTCCTCCTCCTCCTCCTCCTCCTCCAATGGGTGATCTCTTCCTAGTAACTCCAAGGCTGCCCAATGACTGGAAGGAACTGGTCCCATCCCATTCAAAATTTGGATGCCTACTAGGCAAAAAGGTATAAACTTAATTAAAAGGATGAAGAATTGCAGTGGATACAGGCAGTCCTTGAGTTACGCCCACAACGGAGTCCCAAATTATTTCCATTGTTCAGCGTGACAGTTGTTAAGTGAGCTTTGCCCCATTTTGTGACCTCTCTTGCCACGGTGGTTCAGCGAATCATCGTCTCGCTGTTAAGTTAGTAACACGATCTGGCTTCTCCATTGACCTTACTTGTTGAAAGGTGGCAACTGGTGATCAGCTGATCCCCAGGACACTGCAACCGTCATAAGTACAAGTCAGAGGCCAAGCCTCTGAATTTTGATCTCATGAGCTCGGGGACTGTCGCTGCAACTGTCGTTTAGTGTGAAAAAGTCATAAGTCCCTTTTTTTCAGTGCCGTTGTCACTTTGAACCGGTCACTAAACAAATGTTGTAAGTTGAGGACCCCCTGTTTTTAAGGCTCTGTTAGGTTTATCACTCAAGGTGAGCAGCAAATCTATAATGCAACTTTTGATTTAAAAAGCAACTAGCTAAGTGCTGCTGGCTGAAGAGCAAATAACCATCATCTCAGCTAGCTTCCATTGCTAATTATCGAAAAGGAGAACTGTGGTTTGGTTGTACGTAATGACATATTTTGTTTCTTCTGGCTGTGAAATGTGGCTGACTTTCTCTTGTTTTTCTTTTTCTCGTTCCCTACTGTCCAGACACAAGGATCTTCCTGCCAATCTTCTCTCTTTCTTAGGCACCCTCGCTCTCGGTCACTCTTTCTCTCGTCCTTCCTCCTGGGTTTCTTCTACTCTAACTAGGTTTGCAGGTTCATTGTTTATACATCTGTGAATAAAGCTTCAGCCTCAAGTATTTTCCAGCTTCTGGGTACATGAAGTACCCGAGGGAAATCTGACTCTGTGATAAGGATATGAATAAATTGCGAGATACATCTCTGCTTTTGTTGATCTCTCTCTGTCTCCATCTCCCTCCCATTCCCTCCTTTCCTCTCTCCCTCTCCCTCCCTCTCTCCCTCCTTCCTTCCCTCTCCCTCTCTTTCTCTCTCTCCCTCCCTCTCCCTCCCTCTCCCTCTCCCTCCCCCACTCTCTCCCTCGAGAGAGTGGGGGAGGGATTCGAGTCGGACAATGAGGAGGCTGGAGAAGATGTGGTGCCAAAGGCGGGGATTCAGCCAGGGCCTTCAGAACCTCCAGAAGCTCCCATAAGTGAAGAGGACGAAGAGGAGGAGCCTCTTCTCGATGCACGAGCGCGCAGAGCTGCCAAAAGGCAGGAGTGGCTCCTCAGGAGGAGGTCTCCTCGAGGGTAAGGCTTGGGGCTAATTGGCCACTCCCTTAGCCTATTTAAGGAGGAACGCCGACTGAAGCAATTTGCAGGGAACAACTTCGTTCACATACCTTCGTGCCTTGATCTTAGTTATCTGCAAATTGCTTTTGGGCTTTCTGCCAACCATAGTAAGATTAAGATTATTTATTCTTTGGATTCTTGCAGGCTGTTAAGAAAGTTAATGAACAGCTTTTGTTTGAAAAACTGATTTTATTTTAGTAAACTAAGGTTTGTACAGACTTTGTGTGTGCTGCCTTCTTTGGGGTCCGTAGCTGGGGCAGAACAGGTAGGCTCCTTTCTAATCTAGCGCTTGTTACCCAACAATGCATGTGCAAAAGAGTCGGAGTTAGCAACGAGACAACACAATACTCAGTTCATATCTGGCACTCCCGCCCACCAGCGGAATCATCCATTATCATTTAAGGATAATTCCAGGTTGACTGTTTGTAAATCAGTATGAAAGTCTAGCATTGTGATGGGGTCAAATGGGCTACAAATAAGCTCTAATATAGTTAATAAACAGCGATGCAGGCAAATGCATGGAACAATGGAATATCTTGAACTTATGGAGATGAGGGTCCAGAGATGCATATTCTGACTTTAAAAGTATGAAAAAATAAAATGTGGATAGGAAAGAAAGTGACTTATACAGTAGTGGCCAAAATTGTGGAAACTTTTTGGGAAAAGTGTACAGTATTTTTGAGGTTTGATGGCTAATAAACACCAATCAGAAGGAGGGTGTTAGGTTTCACAGCCAGCCAAAGTGGTTAATTGGAGAATGTGATTTATGACATGGCCAGAGAGGAGGGGAGAGACAGGGTCATAGGGGAACGTAAATCTACGTGGGATCAGTCCTAACTGCATCCCAGTGTTGCCGGAATGTTGCTCCTAATAAATGAATGTATTTCCTTTGAAGTTTGGATCATGGCTCATGAATTAATTAGGGCATCTTTCGGAAACTTGACACATGAGTGTTTAGAGAGCCAATCAGGTGTCATCTTGTTATGGCAATGAGCCAAATAGCCCAGACCTTAACCCAAATAAAAATCTATGGAACCGACTAAAGAAACTGATTAGTCAGAAGCGACCCAGCAATAAAACCCAGTTAATAGAAGCCACCCTTCCATCTTGGTTTCACATTAGAACAGCTGCAGAACTAAAAGACTTGGTTCACTCCATGGGAAGACATTGTAAGGCTGTAATTCATGCTAAAGGTTACCCAACTAAGTATTAACTGTAATGTGATAATTTTTTTATATCTCGTTTTTTTTTTCTACGTGTTTCACTTTTCTTCTTTGTAACTGCTATTCTAATAGCAGATCCTTCATAAAAGTTATTGCATTACATTCATGATTAAATGATCTTTCCATTGATATCAGTGGTGAAATCTATTTTTTTTTACTACTGGTTCTGTGGGCGTGGCTTGGTGGGTGTGATATAGCTTGGTGGGCGTGGCTTGGTGGGCATGGCAGAGGAAGAATACCGCAAAATCGACATTCCCACCACACTCCAGGGGAGGGATACTGCAAAATCTCCATTCCCATCCCACTCCAGGGGAAGGATACTGCAAAAACCCCATTCCCTCCCCACTCCTGGGGGAAAGGATATTGCAAAATCTCCATTCCCATCCCACTCCAGGAGAAGGATACTGCAAAAACCCCAGAAAGAAAGAAAGAAAGAAAGAAAGAAAGAAAGAAAGAAAGAAAGAAAGAAAGAAAGAAAGAAAGAAATTTCCTTTCTTTCTTTTCTTCTTTTGAAGATATGGTTTAAGTAACGCTTTTCTATGTTAATTCATTTCTCCGTGAATCTAGTTTTTCTTTCAAATATGAGGCAGGTCTGCCTGCATTCAATGACAGCTGTTCTGAGCTGAATCTGTAGGTTCAGGTATATTTTTATTTATTTATTTTTATTTATTTTCAATTTATATACCGCCCTTCTCCCTGAGGACTCAGGGCGGTACACAGCCAGAATTAAAAACATGAAACACAAATATTAAAAACAATTAAAATCTATATAAATTTGGCCCAAAATTTAAAAAAACCACAAACCAATTAAACATTTAAAAATTTTAAAAAAATTCTTCCTAAGCCAGCCCGGCTTGCTGGAAAAAGTGAGTTTTAAGGGCACGGCGGAAGGCACTGAGGTCTTGGATTCTCCTTATCTCTGGGGGCAGCTGATTCCAGAGGGTGGGTGCCCCCACAGAGAAGGCCCTCCCCCTGGGGGTCACCAGCGTACATTGTTTGGCTGATGGCACCCTGAGGAGGCCCTCTCTGTGGGAGCGCACGGGTCGCTGGGAAGTCGTCGGTAGCAGCAGGCGGTCTCGAAGATATTAGATATTAGAGGTACTTGTCATTTTAATGGGACTCAATATTCTCTACATACATCCAGAAGTAGGAATTCTTAACGAGTGCTCCTGCTGAATTCAAATCTCCATCTTTTTCCTTAATAGCCGTCTCAAGCCGGCCCAATTATTTAGTGTCGAGAAGATTTAAGTCCTGGGTTTGGCTAATGGATGACAAATTACTCCGGCTCCAACATAGCAGACTTCAGGGCAGAATGAGTAATAATAGGAGATATGATGAGAACAGCCATAATTGTGTCTGTTTAATATGTTATATTCATCTATCCCTTTTTGTGAGAACATGTCAATTTCCCTTAGCGGAAAAAAAAAAAAGATAAAATGAGTATTTTGGGGGGAAATGTATTCAACCCTCTGCCAACATATTGAGTGATGGAAAGGAATCAGATTTTTTGTCTTAAATGAATGGGGAAAATTGATCCTGCTTTTCACCTGCTTTTCACTTTTGAAGATCTGCAGCTATTGTTGTGGCTCCGTTACCTGAGCCTGCAGGAGAGGACTCCGAGAGTGAAGGAGAGGAGTTGGCAAGGCCTCCCTCTCCAGGACCCTCCTCTCTGGCAATGCCTTCGGTGTCCGCCGAAGGGCAAGAGATAGGGCCGGGGCCAAGCACGTCCACGCAGCCGCAGGTGGACAGTGATGAGGGTAATGAGTGTTGGCTGGATCCTCGGCAGCGTCGCAGAGATAAGCGTGCGCAACAGAAGAAAAGGTGTGCCAGAGATTAGGCTGAGTCACTGGACCACACCCCACAGGGTATAAAAGGAAAACATATATATATATATATATATATATATATATATATATATATATATATATATATATATATATATATATATATATGTTTTCTCAGGTTTTCGCGGGTGTTTGTATGTAGGTCTTTGGTTATTCGGGTCTTCTCCCACGTAGAATTGGAAGTGTCTTGGCGACGTTTCGACGAAGTCTCATTCGTCATCTTCAGGCTGGTGTTCTCGGCTTCGTGCTTCCAGGAGCAATGTGAGATCTCACCTGTCTCTTCCTTTTAACTGCTAGTGGGGGTGTGAGCTGATTGGGTGGGGACTTGGCTGTGTTCTGATTGGGTGGAGGTGTGTTCTGATTGGTTAGGGGCTTGGCTGTGCTCTGATTGGATGGGGGGTTGGTTGTGCTCTGATTGGCTGGGGGTGTGTTCTGTTTGGGTGGGGGCTTGGTTGTGCTCAGCTTAGTCTGAGTTGCAGGGGGATTTGAGCTGGTGAGCTGCGTTGTTGTTGTTTGGCTTCGTGTTTGTGGCCGTGCGAGCTCTTCATGGTGGGTGTCAGTCTGCTTCATGTATGGATTGGAGGGGTTTAAAGTGGCTAATGATGCAGCTGCAGTCTGGCTTCTGGTCCTTGGTCGTGGCTCATTATCAATGTGGGTTTGAGTCTGCTTTCTGCGTGGATGTGTGGTGGTGACATCCTGTGTGGCTCTCGTGAGTGTGGGTCTGGTGTCATTTGTCGTGTTAGGGACTCGTTTGTCAATAAGGGCGGGTTTCCAAATGGCTGGTAGGCGGGAGGTATCGTCTCGTTTGTTCATGCTGTGTGGGCGTTTTTCTATCTTGATGGCTTCTCTGATTATTCTGTTGTTAAAGTGTTCAGTTTTGGTGATAGTTCTGGTCTTTTTAAAGTCAATATCATGTCCTGTGGCTTTAAGGTGTTGGACCAGGGAAGAAGTTGGTTCCTCTTTTCTGACTGAGTTCTTGTGTTCTTCTATGCGTGCACTTATTCGTCTGTTGGTTTGTCCGATGTATGTAGTGGGGCAGGCGGTGCATGGGATTTCATATACTCCTTGATTTTCTAACTCAATTTTGTCTTTGGGGTTCCTTAGGATGGTGGATATTTTTCGGTTTGTGCAGAATGCTGTCTTGATGTTATGTTTGTGGAGGATTTTGCTTATTCTGTCTGTGGTGCCTTTTATGTATGGGAGGAGGGCTTTGCCGTTTTCTTGTTCTCTGTCTTGGATTTTAGTGGGGGTTTCTTTTTGGATTAGGTTGGTGATCTTATTTCTTTGGAATCCATTCAAACCCACACTGATAATGAGCCACGACCAAGGACCAGAAGCCAGACCGCAGCTGCATCATTAGCCACTTTAAACCCCTCCAATCCATACATGAAGCAGACTGACACCCACCATGAAGAGCTCGCATGGCCACAAACACGAAGCCAAACAACAACAACGCAGCTCACCAGCTCAAATCCCCCTGCAACTCAGACTAAGCTGAGCACAACCAAGCCCCCACCCAAACAGAACACACCCCCAGCCAATCAGAGCACAACCAACCCCCCATCCAATCAGAGCACAGCCAAGCCCCTAACCAATCAGAACACACCTCCACCCAATCAGAACACAGCCAAATCCCCACCCAATCAGCTCACACCCCCACTAGCAGTTAAAAGGAAGAGACAGCTGAGATCTCACATTGCTCCTGGAAGCACGAAGCCGAGAACACCAGCCTGAAGATGACGAATGAGACTTCGTCGAAACGTCGCCAAGACACTTCCAATTCTACGTGGGAGAAGACCCGAATAACCAAAGACCTACATATATATATGTAGATTTTTCTACAGCCCTAGCTCAGTGAAGTCACATCCACTCGATTCTGAGCTTTTTTTTTTTTTAGGTAGATAGATAGATAGATAGATAGATAGATAGATAGATAGATAGATAGATAGACAGAACTAGATAGCTAGCTAGCTAGCTAGCTAGAGATAGATAGATAGATAGATAGATAGATAGATAGATAGAGAGATAGATAGAGATAGGTAGAGATAGATAGATAGAAGATAGAGATAGATAGATAGATGATTGATAGATAGATCTATAGATAGATAGATAGATAGATAGATAGATAGATAGATAGATAGATCTACTAGAAAAAACTATTGAAATAGATCTATACTAGTCTCCCTTTATTTCTTTATCAGCAAATATAAATTTGATACATATATGCATATATATACTGGTATATACAATATCATCAAGAGAGTAAAAGAATGGAAATGGAAACGGGCTGGTCACAGAGGAAGAAGAACAGATGGCAGGTGAACCAAGGCAGTTGTAGAATGGATCCCACTTGATCAAAAGGGTCCACGAAAGAGACTTAAAACAAGATGGACCGATGACATCAGCAAGTATGGTGGGCCCAATTGGCAAAAGAAAGCTCAGGACCATATGGGTTGGACACATGCAGAAGAAGGACTTCCTCCTGCAGTGGATAGACACAAGATGATACACACACACACACACAAACACAAAAACAAACATGCATACAATGTACCCATGAAGCACATATACCAATTGGTTGGGGAAGTTACCCGCCCAACGTGATGAATTTGCAAAGCTGGGGCAGCATATAGGATGTTTGTGAAGATATAACTCCACTTTTTCTTCCTCCTGGAGACATTGTAGAACAGCCATATTAGTCTACTAGCTGGATGTCTGCACTTTGCTATGAAACTATGTGATCAAGGGTGATAAATTAACACTTAAAGCCTGAAACTTAATATAGAATGTGTAACTCCATAGCATCAGAGCGTGTTAATATAAGGCAACTGGCAGTTGGAACAGAGGCGGAGGGAGAGTAGAATGTCCCAGCCCGCAGGCCGGATGAGTCACGCGCTTCCCATACCTGGTTTAGCGAAGGATGAGAACACGTGAATATAAGGCAACTGGCAGTTGGGACAGAGTTCCTTTCAGGTGGGGAACGGGAATACAATGTCTAGCTCGTTAGCATCAGAGCATGTGAACATAATACTGTATATGAAATACTAATGATCGGATGGTCATTTCAAAAAATCCTTTCTTATCGAGCACCTAGAAGCCAAGAGGAATATATTTGCCAAATTTCAAGTTTGTAGGCTTTACTGTTCTGGAGATTTCATGATGAGCGAGTGGTATTTGGCTTTTATATATAGAGATGATTGGGGGGGGGGGAAGGAATCTGATACCACTTTTTCTGACTAATGCATTTTATTAAAAGCTATGAGTTTTTGTGAACAGCAGCACCTCTCCATCCTAGGCAGCTGATGAAGAGGATATATGCCTTTTAATAAAATGCGTTAGATGGAAAGGATGTGGTAACCAAAATCCTCTTTATTTCTTTTTTTTCCCTCAGGTTGTTGTCTTATACACACATCTCAAGCTTCTGGTTTTCTATAAAGAGAAATTAGACAATGCAGAAGGTCACCTGGCTTTTTAAGAGACACGGTGTACCT